>NC_045436.1:183961624-183983663 GCF_002776525.5 Piliocolobus tephrosceles
TACAGCCCCCAGGAGGCCACAGCCCCCACAAAGTCACACAGGACCCACAAGGCCACAGCCCCAAGGAGGAACACAGCCCCCACCAGGCCACACAGGACCCATGAGGCCACAAAGGACCCACCAGGCCCACAGCCCCCATGAGGCACACAGCCCCCACCATGCCTACAGCCTTTATGAGCCCACACAGCCCCCATCAGGCCCACAGCCCCCACCAGGCCACAAAGGACCCATGAGCCCCCATCAGGCCATAGCCCCCATGAGCCCACACAGCCCCCACATGGCCCACAGAGGCCACACAGCCCCCATCAGGCCCACAGGCCCCCAAGAAGGCCATACAGTCCCCATAAGACCCACAGCTTCCACAAGGCCCACAGCCCCCGTAAGACCCACAGGCCAACAGGACCCATGGATTATAGGGAGTTTCAAGGAGGTCTGCAGGCAGACTTCCTCTTTGCATCTATTTCTTATTAAACATCTGGAATTTGCTGTTAATGTAGCAAAGCCCAGCAAATATCACTGAATTTGCAAAAAACAAAAAACAAAAAAAAAACCCAAGCCAACAAATCCACTCTCTAAATGTACCTAAATATTAGAGTTTATTGGCCGGGCGCAGTGGCTCACACCTGTAACCCCAGCACTTTGGGAGGCTGAGGTGGGTGGATCACCTAAGGTCGGAGTTCAAGACCAGCCTGGTCAACATGGCGAAACCCCATCTCTACTAAAAATACAAAAACTTAGCAGGGCGTGGTGGCAGGCGCTTGTAAACCCAGCTACTTAGGGAGCTGAGGCAGGAGAATCGCTTGAACCCGGGAGGCAGAGGTTGCAGTAAGCTGAGATCGCTCCACTGCACTCCAGCCTGGGCGATGAGAGCTAAACTCCAACTTAAAACAAACAAAAAAACAAAAACAAACAAACAAAAATATTAGAGTTTATCTTAAAAAAAAGCAAGTCAATACAATAATAGCTTGAAGGGCTATATTTTCTAGAGAGTATTAGTTCCTATCAAAGGGAGTTTTGCTTAATTTACTGTATAATTCTACAAAAATGCACCTAGACAACATTCACTATTGTTCTTTGTCATTTTGGCGTTTACATAATTCAGTTCTGTCGGGAGAAACACAGCAGATCAGGAAAGACAGCTTTGTTTTGTTTTTCTTAAGGCCTCACATTTTTAAAATTCAATGATAAACTATCAATGTATAAAATTAAAAATAATTTCAATTTTTGAAGCACAATGAATTGTACCATATTTTTACAATATTAACAGCAAATATCATAATAAAAAATAGATAAATAATAGGAAACTGTCCCTAAACCTCACTATATTTCAATGGTAAAATAAAAATTACATTTTCTTTTTCTTTTTTTATTTTTTTGAGACACAGTCTCAGACTCTAGACTCTGTCGCCCAGTCTGGAGCGCAGTGGTGCGATCTCAGATCACTGCAACCTCCGCCTCGCGGGTTGAAGCGATTCTTCTGCCTCAGCCTCCCAAGTAGCTGGGATTACAGGTACCTGCCACCATGCCCAGCTAATTTTTGCAGAAAAATTACACACGCTTGGCTAATTCTGTAGAAAAATTACATTCAATTCTAACCATAAACCAAATAAGGCTGCAAACAAAATAAATCCTGCCATTTAATAAAGAGGAACAGTATACATCAAAACAACACTCACTTTATAATCCAATTCAAAAAACCCAAGTAAACAATTCTAGCCCGTGGCAAAGGGCCCCTGCCACACCCTGCAGCTCCTCGATTTTGTCACAGAGCCGCTGAAGATCTAGAGAGTGCGGCGTGGTGGGAGGGGGCGGCTGAGGTCTGCAGAGTCCAGGACAGGTCCCCTTCCCGGCCCTAGCTCCAGCCCAGAACCCGAGGGAGGCAGGGAGTCCGGCTCCTTGTGGAGCGGAGGGTGTCTGCTGGGAGCAGAGGCTCTGGCTCGCAGTAGTGCCTGGAACCTGGAGTTAAGTCCTCACACAGGTCAAATGTCCAACATGGTCAGGGTCTCATGTCTCCTACGGCATTTTTATGAAGTCACAAATAACCGCGTGCACAAGGTCTACCGTAACCAGTAAAAACATTTCCCCCACATATTTAAAATGGTTTAGGAAAACTTAACAGAAGTCGGTTGATAATTTCTGGAGCAAAATCACTGGCATGAAGAAAATGAGGGGACTCTGGGAACAAGTACAATCATCGCACCTGAAGCTATCGGAAAGAATTTGACATCAGTGACACACACCCTGCAATTTAATTTGTGAGGGTCTTATGGCTTGCTACTGGTATTCCAAATTGCAAGTTAATTCCTAGGAATCTTTTCTATCTGTAATTTATCTTCCTTTACATATCACAAATATCTCAGTCATGAGGGTGACACTGGAGAAACCCACACCAATGAAAGAGACAGCTGAATGGTCACATCCTCGTCTTAATACGTGACTCCACATGCGATTGCTGATTTACTTACGGGATGTCTCTCTGGTGCCCTGACAGGTGCCAGGCTCACAGCACCGCCGCATTGTGCAGGCTTTAAGGTGTTCCAGTGACCCCATCTGCCCATTGTATGCTCACCATTTTGGAGTCCCCTCCCCTCAAGGGTGTAGGGGCCTAATGACTCCTGGCAAAGAGAATTTGGCAAAAGTCGTAGAATGTCACTCCACAAAGACTGGGACGTCCTTCCTGTCCCTCTCTGACTTGACATGGACTCCCTCAGAGCTGCCATATAGAGAAAGGAACTGAGGTCTCCAGCCCACAGTCACATGACACAGCCTGGATGCGGACATTCCCCAGTCCAGCCTTCAGAGGAGACACAACCCCAGATGGGAGGTCCCTGAGCCAGAGCCTGCCTGCAGTCCCGACCCACAGACAGTGCTATCGGACTGTTAGTTTAAGTCATGGGTTCTGGGGAAATCTGCCGCACATCAATATATAAATAATACAGCCACTCAGCACAGCCACACTGATTTGTTTTTCTAAGACCACCAGAGTGGGCACAAAAGAACCAGCGAGTAGGCAAGGCTAAAAGCAAAACTGCAAATTTATTCTTTGGTCATCTAGCTTCAGGGACCGGAGCTGGGTTGGGGGGAGTTTCTAATACAGTCCCGACAAGAGTGGGGGCTGAGAAAGCCCGCCCCCGGCGCATCTGCTGGGAGCGACTTTTCTAGGAGTGGAAGGGCAATAGGCGGGGCACGGGCATGTCGGGGGAGGGGGGCCGCTCTGCAGGTGCCACCAGGTAAATCTTGGTCTCCTCGGATTGACATCACCTGGTGCATGCCTGATTAATCTGCACCTTCCCGGGCGTCAGCTGCATTCTCGCACGCACGGGAAGAGTTGGTGGTGAAGAAGAACCCGGAAGTGCACCATCCTGCCTCCGTTCGTCCAAACACACACCTCTAAAAACCTGGGAACCAGACATCACAGACCCAAACAAACCTGAACACTCAGCTTCACAAGCCTCTCCACAATGTCACAAAGCAAATGAAGTTTAAAAAACAGTAAAGAATATGTCAAAAGAGCAAATCGGAAGGAAATGTTGAGTAAAAAGGTCCCTGGCGGTTACACTGGGTGAGTAAAAGCTTCTAGGCCCAGGCTGACCATGCGGAGACACAATGTGGCTGACACTGAGTACCCCGAAATGTTAAGCTGAAAACCTAACACGGTTTTCTCCTAAGTAACCAAGAAGTGAAGCTGTGGCAGAGATGAAATCCCGAACCATCTAATTCACAGGGTCTCTCTTGGGAGTCCAGATAGCTCAGAGTTTTAGGGTTACACCTCATCTTATTGCCCAACTTCCAGGCAAGCCCGCAGGCCTAATCCGAGGGGATGTGCCGGAAGAGCGACCCTGCCTTTCATTCACTTGTTCATGCATCATTCACTCTTGGAAAACGTGCGGCACACCAAGCAGCCACACGGCGCCCCCCTGGGGGCGGGGTTCCCGGGATGACCACCTTCTTGAAACGCCCTTGACAAGATCTCACTAGACAACCCTTCCCTAGTCAAAGGACAGCATAGATCGCTCGCTTCTGAATCCCTCATGCGGTATAAAAACTGCACCCCACTTTTTCATTACCACTTCCAAATTAAAGGAAAACACCCACCAGTTCTCGATGAAACGCTGATTCAAAGGTTTCAGAGAAATAAACCACCCCCTCTACCACCACCACCAGGATCCTTTCAATTCCTCCCTTACTGGAGAGGGAGTGGGAAACAGCCTTGCCTGCTCCAGCTTTCCTGACTTGGACCAACTGTCCCCAAAATACGCCCAGGATTCCACATCCCAGCTCAGACCCCACCCCTCCTCCGAGTCTCCCGGACACAGGAATCGCCTCTATACTGAGGAAGCGGGGCACTCACGTGACCTTCAAGATGGGGAGACGGGCAGGAGGGGTTGAAGGTGTTGGACACGGACCATGGCCAAGGCAAGGACAGGACAGCAGCCCCGGACAAGGGGCTGAGAGGGGAGAGCACAGTGCCACCCTGAGGCATGGAGCCTGTAGGCTGGGAGCTCCTGGAACCCTGAAGCCCCTGGCTCATACCTGCCCCAGGAACCACCTAGGCAGTTTGTGTGCAGGGGCTGTGGGGCTGGCCCAGGGTCTCATGGAAAGGGCCTCGGGTACCAGGATGCCAGATGCCTGGCCTTCACAGCAGGTGCGTCCAGCTGAAGGGGCTGGGCAGATTCAGGACACTGCTGGAGCCCCCCCTCCAGGGTCCCAGTACTCCTTATAGTCTAGTCTTGGGGTCTACATGCTCCTCAGTGACTTGTTCAGGAGTCCCTACCCTCTGAGGACCTGTCTGGAAGTTCCAGCTCTCATCAGGTCCTCCTTGAGAGCCTAGCCTTCTTCCCGTCCACACCAGTGTCCTGACCCTAAGTGACCCCATTTGAGGTCCTGGTCATCTAGGAGCCTGTCCATGTCAGGAGCCCTTCTCTCTGTCCAGTCTCAGGGTCCTGGCTCCCGGGGGAAGACAGGGCTGTCTCGGGGTCCGAGCCTCCGGGGGAGACAGCGCTATCTGAGGGTCCGAGCCTCCGGGGCAGACAGAGCTGTCTCAGGGTCTGAGCCTCCGGGGGAGATAGGGCTGTCTCAGGGTCCCAGCCCCTGAGAGGAGACGGGGTGGTCTCAGGGTCCGAGCAGTGCTCACAGGACTGCTCCAGGGTCAGGTCCTCCTGAGTGATGGTCATGGGGTCCTGGCCCTCGTCTGTGAACCACATTAAGGCAGGACCTTCCTGGGGAACCTATTCTGGGGTCCCGGCATTCTTTGGGTCCTGCCTGGTCCCTAGATCTGGCCCTTCTCCGTGATTCTTCCCAGGGTCCTAGCCCTCCCTGGGCCCTGCCAGGTGGCCAGGTCCGACCCTCCTTGGTGACCCATCTTGGGGTCCCAGTCCTTCTTGGTGACCTGTCCCAGGGTCAGACCCTCCTGGATGACCTGTCATGGTGTCCTGGCACTCTGGGGGTCCTGGCAGTCCCAGAGCCCAACTCTCTTCAGGTCCTGCCTGGTCTGAGGACCCAGCCCTCCAGGGGTCCTGCCTGGGCTGCGGTCCCCACCCTCCTGGGGTCCCAGCCCTCCCTGCGTCCTGCCTGGTCTGCAGTCTTCATCCTCCCAGGATCCTGCCTGGGCTGGGGTCTTGGCCCTCCCGGGGTCCTGCCTGGGCTGGGGTCTTGCCCTCCCTGCGTCCTGCCTGGGCTGGGGTCTGGTCCTCCCGGGTTCCTGCCTGGGCTGGGGTCTTGGCCCTCCCTGGGTCCTGCCTGGGCTGGGGTCTTGCCTTCCCTGCGTCCTGCCTGGGCTGGGGTCTGGTCCTCCCGGGGTCCTGCCTGGGCTGGAGTCCCAGCCCTCCCGAGGTCCTGTCTGGGCTGGGGTCTTGCCCTTCCGGGGTCCTGCCTGGGCTGGGGTCTTGGCCCTCCTGGGGTCCTGCCTGGGCTGGAGTCCCGGCCCTCCCGGGGTCCTGCCTGGGCTGGGGTCTTCGACCTCCCGGAGTCCTTCCTGGGCTGGGGTGCCGGCCCTCCCGGGCTCCAGCCCTCTCCAGGGCCTGCCAAGGGCTTCCCGGGCCAGGCCGACGGGGACGCCGGAGCGCGGGCCCGGGGTTCGGAGCCTTCCGGGCCGGACACGGGCCGAGGCCGCAGCCTGAGGAGCGGGCGCCGCGGGCCCAGGCCAGGCGGGGCGGACTCACTGACCTGCGGTCTCCGGGCTGCGGGCGAGCAAGGCGCACGCGGGGTCCGCGCCGGAGGGGGGGAGGGGGCGCCGCTCCCTCTGGGTCCCCCCCAAGAGGAGGAGAAAAAAGCCCGTCCGGAGTTTAAAACAAAGAGGCGGAAATGCCCGAGCCGAGCCGAACGCCGCGTCGGGGGCGCCGCGCTCGGAGCATGCGCAGTGTGCGGCTGGGCTCCCACCCCGCCGCAAGGGGCGTGGGCGGGGCCGAGTGATAAGGGGCGGGGACAGGGGCGAGGAGGGGCGTGGTCAGAGGGCGCAGGCGCGTCGGGCCTGGACTCGGGGAAGGGACCCGCCGGGTGTGGGGGCAGGGGCGGGGATAGGGCGGGGCCACGAGGGGCGTGGTCAGGAGAGCGACCGGGCTGCGCTGCGCTGAGGGACCCGCCGGGTCCTGGAAGATCGTGAGCTGGGGCGCTGGAGCAGCAGAGTCCTCAAGTCCGGGTCCTTCCGGGGGTGCCGTCCGGTCCGGGTGCTGCTTTCTGGGAGCCGGACTGAGCGCCCTCCCGGCAGGGTTAGGGGTCGGCGTTAGGGTCAGGGTTAGGGGTTAGAGTCAGGATTAGGACCGGGTTTAGGGTTCGGGTCAGCATTAGGAGTTAGGGTTGGTATTACGGTCAGGGTCAGGATTAGGGGTGGGGTCAGGGTCAGGGGTTAGGGTCTGGTCTAGGGATAGGCTTGCATTTAGGGTTATGCCCAGCTTCAGGACGGACTGGGCGGGTGCGTGCGGGTTTGAGGCGGGCGTGCAGTCGCGCGGGGTCCTAGTGTCTCCAGGTTTGCGGGGTCTGGGCGGACGGCCCAGGACGTGAGGGCAGGCTGGGTCTTGGTTGGGAAGCTAGACTACCGAGGTCCACCTGCACCCTCCAGGGACCTCACTCAACCAAGGCCCGACGGTGAGGGCATCGGGGCCAAAGAAGCCTAGGGTGTTGGCAGTGTGTGTTGTCCTGTGTGAGTTCAGGCGTGTGCACATGTTACATACATGTATGTATTCCTCAGCAGAGCTGTAAAGAAAGGAGGCAAAAATCATGGCACAAGCAGACTGGGGGAGAGGGGAGGCCCCTGTCCTCCCCCCCGGGGGGGCACCAACCTTCCCCAGGGTGCTGGTCCGCCCTCTCCGCCCGCCCAGTCAGTAGCGCCTCCTAGGGCTATCAGGTGCCTCTCTGGTGGATCATTCTAGTCACTCACAAACTTGCAGAGGGGCTGCCCATCCTTAAGGACAGAGCAGAACAGAAAGCTCTCTGGACCCTGTGCTTCTCTGCTGTCTTCACAGCATCACTCTTCAGAACTCTTTCTCCAGTTTCCCTCCTCGAGTTCTCTGTTAAACACATCAGGCGTCTGCTCCCACCCCCATATCTCAACCAAATGCTCCAGGACTTTGTAGGGTAAATCCAACTGCCTTTGTCACCACCCTTTCTGTTGCTGGGGTACAGACATGTGGACTGGTTCCCAGTTCCTCCTGTTTTCCAGCCTCCAGCTCATCAGGAAGTCCTGCCAGCTCTGTCTTGTAAACTTCCCATCATCCAGCCATGGCTTTCCAAGGCTGCTCTGGCCCAAACCCGCCCTGTCCTGCTGGAGTTGGTGCCACAGGCCTGGGCCCCCCACCCCCAGTCTATCCTGAACAGAGTGGCCAACCAGCAGGTCCCATCACATCCAGGTGGGAGCGCTCCGCCCAGCACGTGATGATAAGGACCTCCTCTGAGGTCCCTGCTCCCACCTCTGCTGCTGCCACCTCTGCCTGCTTCCCCAAGCTCACTCCGCCCAGGGCTCTCCCTGACACTCATTTACCTTGTTGGCAAGACTGTCAGGAAACAGGGCTCTCAGACATGAGTGGTGGGAGCAGAGGAGCGTTTGACAGTATCCAGCAAAGTACATGGGCATTTATCTTTCAGCCCAGCAGCCCCCAAGTAGGACTTTATTCCAGAGATAAATGGCAGGAATAAAAAAGATGGATGACCAAGACTATTAATTGCAGCATAATGTATAACAGAAAAATTGAAAACATGGCCATCCACACGGTTAATCGGATACACTCTTAAACCTCCACACCTTGGATAGCTGATAAAGAAGAGACAGATGGCACCACATGCTGTTACAGAGTGACCTCCGGTATCGAGGAGATGCTCTCCTGCCAGATGAGAAAAGGGCACACAGCTGCTGCCATTTACCCGGAGCAGGGACTATTGAAGTTCTACCCATTTACCATTGAACATTCTACTCATTTGCCTGTGCTAAAAATGCTTTGTGGAGGCCAGTGTGGCTCACGCCTGTAGTCCCAGCACTTTGGGAGGCTGAGGCAGGAGGATTGCTTGGGCGCAGGAGTTTGTGACAAGCCTGGAATAACATAGTGAGACCCCATCTCTTTTTTTTTTTTTTTTTTTTTGATACAGTCTCACACTGTCACCTAGGCTGGAGTACAGTGGCACGATCTCGGCTCACTGCAGCCACTGCCTCCCAGGTTCAAGCAATTCTCTTGCTTCACCCTCTCTCTAGTAGCCGGGATAACAGGCATGAGCCACCACGCCCAGCTAATTTTTGAATTTTTAGTAGAGAGGGAGTCTTGGCATGTTGGCCAGGTTGGTCTCGAACTCCTAACTGATTTGTTTTTTCTAAGACCAGCCCAACGGGCACAAAAGAACCAGCGAGTAGGCAAGTGTAGGAGCAAAACTGCAAGTTTATTTTGGTCACTTAAGGTGTGGGGAAGAAGTCTGTCGGCCTCCAGCAAAGAAGGCCGGCAGAGTCCCCACTCTGTGGGGCTCTCGGAGGGAGTTCCCACAGTCCCAACATCCCGACAGGAGTGGGGCTGTGAGAAGGCCGCCCCTGGCGCATCTGCTGGGAGCGACTTTTCTAGGAGTGGAAGGGCAATAGGCGGGGGTGAATTCACCAGGTGAAGGGCATGTCGGGGGAGGGGGAGCGCTCCGCAGGTGCCACCAGGTAAATCTTGGTCTCCTCGGATTGACATCACCTGGTGCATGCCTGATTAATCTGCACCTTCCCGGGCGTCAGCTGCATTCTCACACACACGGGAAGAGTTGGTGGTGAAGAAGAACCTGGAAGTGCACCATCCTGCCTCCGTTCGTCCAAACACTAACCTCAAGTGGTTCACCTATCTCGGCCTCCCAAAGTGCTGGGATTACAGGCATGAGCCACCATGCCTGGCCCCTATCTCTTAAAAAAAATAAAAAGTTAAAAAATAAAAATAGGCGGGTGCAGTGGCCTATGACCCCAGCACTTTGAGAGGCCAAGACTGGTGAATCACTTGAACCCAGGAGTTCAAGACCAGCCTGAGCAACATGGCGAAACCCTATTTCTCCTAAAACAACAACAACAAGTAGCTCGGCACGGTGGTGCATGGTGGTGTGTCCTGTGGCCCCAGCTCCTTGGGAGGTTGAGGTGGGAGGATAGATTGAGCCTGGCAGGTGGAAGTTGCAGTGAGCCGAGATTGCACCACTGCACTCCAGCCCAGATGACAGAGGAAGACCCTGTCTCAAAATAAAATAAATAAATAAATCATTGTGGATTCTGGGAAGATGGTGGCAGTAGCAAGAATTTTGTATCTCCCTGAATTCCCTCATGAGACACATAGAACCACAAAGCAGATCAAAACTGAGATGGGCAGCGCAGACTGCAAAGCCAGAAGATAACATATCACACCAGGTGGAGGCAAAGCTCAGAGCCTCAATCTCTGTGCCATCGCCGTGTGTATGCAGGGCGTGAGTTTACCCTCTTTCCCAAAGCAGCTGAAACAGTGGACAAAATACATCCAATGATCTTCAGACACTGAGCATCAGGGAGTACGGGACATGGTCCCTGAGAGAGAAGCGAATGGGGCGAGGCCTAAAGGAAGCCTCCTGGCTGCAACTCAGGGAGAGGAGCTGGGGTGGAGGAGGCAAAGCTGGAAGTCAGGGAGGCCCACGCACCAGAGTCCACAGGGCAGGGACAGAGTGGAGGGACTCCCCACAGCCAGAGCTCCAGGATGGGGCAGGCATGCGGGAGCTGTCCAGAGCTGGGAAGGACTCCGGAAAGAAGCTGGCAGAACAGGGCTGGAAGTCTTTGCACTCCCACCGGCCCCAGGATGTCCTCGTGGCCCCAGGGGCACCAGGCAGGGCGGTCAGCTGTGGGACAGGAGCAGTCTGCGCTGGTCCAGACTCAAAAGCTCAGAAGGCTGGACAAGACCAGTGTGTCTCCAGATAACTTGACTTTGTACAGTGCAAAGCACAGGGATATTTAGTGGGAATGCAAATATACTCAGAACTCAACAGGGAAAGTGAACAACACCTGCATCGAATCGAAAGTTATCGGACATGCAAAGAGGAAAATATGACCCGTGATAAGGAAGGAACCCCATCAGTGGAAGCCGGCCTGGAAACCACGCGGGTGCAGAATGAAGTCTGTGTGTAGAAGCACCAAGGATGCTTACACCACGAATGCATAATGCCACTTAAAAAGATGCTGTGGACGGGCTCTGGGGCGCCAGCTTGTTACTTACGAAACTGGTGAAGGGTAGGGGTCAACCAGCCACTCATCTTCCCTTATGCACATGGCACCTCGGGGCAGCCAAAGACCTGGTGAGTGCTTGCTTCTCTCTAGGAACATTGCAGCTGGTAAATGAAGAAATTGTAGAATAAACTCTCCCCCTTTCACAGCCCCAGTGAGATAATGACACAGGTAACAACTGTCATTGATGTGATCATTACCAGAGAGATGGCTGGACATCATGTGCCTCCTGGTAGGAAAGCAACAATGACTACAACGAGATCTTGCTTAAAAATCTACCCTGAAGCTGGGTGCGGTGGCTCACGCCTGGAATGCCAGCACTTTGGGAGGCCGAGGCAGGTGGATCATGAGGTCAGGAGATCAAGACCATCCTGGTTAACACAGTGAAACCCTGTCTCTACTAAAAATACAAAAGTTAGGCAGGCGTAGTGGCGGGCACCTGCAGTTCCAGCTACTTCGGAGGCTGAGGCAGGAGAATGGTGTGAACCTGGGAGGTGGAGCTTGCAGTGAGCCGAGATCGCGCCATTGCACTCCAACCTGGGTGACAGAGGGAGACTCCGTCTCAAAAAAAAAAAAAAAAGTACCCTGAATACAGGTGCGGTAGGCGCTCCGTCCCACCACCCAGGCTTGCCCCTCCAGCTGCTCCCTAGGAGGTCCCCCAGTAGATCTCTGTCCCAGGCCACCTGGGGCAAGAGTGAGGGGAGCCCCTGGGGCCCAAAGTGCAGGGGGAGCTCTCCCCAAGACTCAGGCAGCCCTGCTATGCACCTTTTCTTCAACGTTGCTGTTTCTTTCCGTTTCGCACTCTGCCCCTTTCTGACTCCCTAAGGTGGTCACCTGAGGAAAGCTCCCAGCCCCACCCAGCCCAAGCCCCTTAGCTCAGGTTCTGCTTTTTGGGGACCTGCACTAAGACACTGATCAGACCTCCGGGTCTCACATGGATTTATGGGATTTGGGGACAGGCGGGAGACACCTTGGAATGTAAGCAGAAACTTTCAGGACTACGAACTGTTTCTTCCACAACTGACGTGCAGGGGATTGAAGATACGGTGAGAGAAACGACAGTCAAAGGGAAGTGAGTGTAGACCTGCGGCTTGATTTGGATCCTGAGTCACACAAACTGTAAACAAAACAAAGCATATTATGCAACAATCGTGGCGACAGACACTGACTAGATATTTGGTAATGCTGAAAATCAGCCAGGCCCGGTGGCTCACGCCTATAATGCCAGCACTTTGGGAGGCCAAAGTGGGCAGATCACCTGAGGTCAGGAGTTTGAGACCAGCTTGGCCAACATGGTGAAACCCCGTCTCTACTAAATACACACAAAAAATTAGCCAGGCGAGGTGGTGGGCACCTGGAATCCCAGCTACCTGCGAGGCTGAGGCAGGAGAGTCGCTTGAACCCAGGAGGCAGAGGTTGCAGTGAGCCCGAGATCGCCCCACTGCACTCCAGCCTGGGCGACAGAGCAAGACTCCGTCTCAAAAAAAAAAAAAAGGCCGGGCGCGGTGGCTCAAGCCTGTAATCCCAGCACTTTGGGAGGCCGAGACGGGCGGATCACGAGGTCAGGAGATCGAGACCATCCTGGCTAACACGGTGAAACCCCGTCTCTACTAAAAAATACAAAAAACTAGCCGGGCGAGGTGGCGGGCGCCTGTAGTCCCAGCTACTCGGGAGGCTGAGGCAGGAGAATGGCGGGAACCCGGGGGGCGGAGCTTGCAGTGAGCTGAGATCCGGCCACTGCACTCCAGCCTGGGCGACAGAGGGAGACTCCGTCTCAAAAAAAAAAAAAAAAGATTGCCGCCCTCGCTTGCTGCCTGTGCTGCCCGCCCACCTCGGTCTCCTTCCGTTTCTCCCTCCAGACGCCAGACCCCTCTGGGAGCGGGAAGTGCCTGCAGGTGCCCTGCAGAGGAGGCCTCATGGGAGTTTGTTCAGAGTGAACGCATCAATGAATGCCTGTTTCAATCAACCAGGTAGAAATCTTGGAAATAAAATTTATAGTCCTGGACACACATGAAAACCAGTCAGTGAGGTAACTCCCAAACCAGTTGAAGAGCTTGGTGGAGCTGTAAGTGACGGTGCTGAGGACAGGGCGGCAGGGAAGCAACAGAAGCGCAGGGGAACCAGGCAGGGCTGAAATCGCAGATGTAATGATCCTACAAGAGCAGACGAAGGCAGAGTGTGAGGAGCCTCAGACTTGAGGACTAACATGACTCTGCAGGTCGAGATGCAAACATCGTGCTAGGAACATGCTCAGACGCCTGGTAGGATGCTGGATATGGGAGGCAGGACGCTCACAGAAGAGTCAGAAGAGCCAGACCCCGAGCAGCTGGCACATCACCAATAACTGAACCCAAGTATCATTTAACCATCGATGGAGAAATAACTCCAGTCGTTCATCCGTGTGTGTGTGTGTGTGTGTGTGTGTGTCTGTGTGTGTCAGTGTGTGTGTCTGTGTGTGTATGTGTGGTTTTTTGTTGTGTTTGGTTTGAGACGGAGTCTCGCTCTTGTCCCCCAGGCTGGAGTGCAGTGGGGTGATCTTGGCTCACTGCAACCTCTGCCCTCTGGGTTTAAGCGATTTCCTGCCTCAGCCTCCTGAGTAGCTGGGATTACAGGCACACACCACCACGCCTGGCTAATTTTGTATTTTTAGTACAGACGGGGTTTCACCATGTTGGTCAGTCTGGTCTCGAACTCCTGACCTCAGGTGATCCACCCACTTCGGCCTCCCAAAGTGCTGGGATTACAGGTGTGAGCCACTGTGTCCCGCCTGTGTGTGTGTGTGTTTACACAAAACTAGCACTCAGTAATGACCACCAGAAAGCTGCGTGTGGTGTGGTGAGCAAGGAGCACACTCTAAAGCCCAGGCTGCTAAGAAGAGCCTGGAGACACTGCATGCCCTTGGCCTCTCTTGGAAGAATGTGCAGTTAATTGTGTATGTTAAAAATCGAATGTCAATGGCCAGGCACGGTGGCTCACACCTGTAATCCCAGCACTTTGGGAGGCTGATGCAGGCAGATCACTTGATGTCAGGAGTTCGAGACCAGCCTGGCCAACATGGCAAAACCATCTCTACTAAAAATACAAAAATTAGCTGGACGTGGTGGCGCACACCTGTAATTCTAGCTACTTGGGAGGCTGAGGCAGGAGAATCGCTTGAACCCGGGAGGCGGAGATTGCAGTGAGCCGAGATCATACCACTGCACTCCAGCCTGGGTGACAGAGGGAGACTCTGTCTCCAACAAACAAACTACCTACCTAATTAACCAACGGAACACACCACACAAACAGCAGCCAGTGTGGGCTTCAGGATGGACTTCAATTAAGAAGAACGTGTCAATATTCGTTCATCAATCATGACAAAGGTACCAAACTCATGCAAGATGTAAATAATGGGGAAGTAGAGCACAGGGTTTGGGGGAGAGAGGGGTATGTGGCAACGCCATACTTTCTGATAGATTTTTCCATAAACCTAAAATTGCTCTGAAACATAAAGTCTAATAATTTTAAAAAGCAACTTACTAATAAATGTAGCCAAAGAATGCAAAACAAATATTCTGAAGGCTACAACTACAAACCATGACCAAAATAATCTAAAGAAGATCTAAGTAAATGGAAAGATCTCCTGCATCCATGGTGGGAAGACAATATCATTAAGGTGTCTTCCAGCCTCATCATTCGACACAATCTATATCAAAGTCCTAGTGAGCTTTTTCCAGAAATTGACAAGCTGATCCTAAAATTCATATGGAAATTCAAGGGACTCAGATTAGCCAAAACAACCTTAAAAAGAACAAAATTGGTCAGGCGCGGTGGCTTACACTTATAAGTGCAGCACTTAGGAGGCCGAGGCGGGTGGATCACCTGAGGTCAGGAGTTCCAGACCAGCCTGGCCAACATGGTAAACCCCCGTCTCTACTAAAAATACAAATATTAGCCAGACGTGGTGGTGGACACTTGTAATCCCAGCTACTCTGGAGGCTGAGGCAGGAGAATCACTTGAACCCAGGAGGTGGAGGTTGCAGTGAGCTGAGATGGTGCCACTGCACTCCAGCCTGGGTGACAGAGCGAGACCCCATCTCAAAAAAAACAAAAAACAAAAATAGATGCTCATTTCCAACATAGTCAATAAAAACTTGATAATATACACAAAGTAGTTACGCCACACAATACACAAAAGGTTAGATATCCGTCATACCTATAGAGAAATTAGACACGTACACTATACACAGCTGTGTGCACACAAACACACATGATACCTACCTGCCACAAGATACCACACAACACCCATATGCAAAAAAATTAAATACCCATCTCAAAGTCTTTTTTTTTTTTTTTTTTTGAGATGGAGTCTTGCTCTATTGCCCAGGCTGAAGTACAATGGCACGATCTTGGCCCACGCAACCTTCACCTCCCGGGTTCAAGCAATTCTCCTGCCTCAGCCTCCCGAGTAGCTGGGATTACAGGCGCCCACCACCACACCCGGCGCTGAGGCAGGCGGATCACTTGAGGTCAGTTCAAGACCAGCCTGGCCAACATGGTGAAACCCTGTCTCTGCTAAAAATACAAAATTAGCCAGATGCATTGGCATGTGCCTGTAATCCCAGCTGCTCTGGGAGGCTGAGGCAGGAGAATTGCTTGAACTCAGGAGACAGATGCTGCAGTGCGCCAAGATTGTGCCACTGCACGCCAACCTGGACAACAGAGAGAGACTCCGTCTCAAAAAAAAAAAAAGGATGTTTGTTCTGGAGATTCTTTAGGGTAGTGAGGCTCAGGAAGTCTCCCTCTCTGGAGACGTTTCGGGGCAGAAAGGACAAAGACCTCCTCCACCTGCACAACACCCCCCACCTACCTCTGTCCCTGGAGAAGGCTTACTTACACTCCAGAGAAGGGACCACGTTTGTCTCTCTGGAAGGGAAGATGTGGAGGCCCCCAGCAGCCACACGGCTGTAATCCCAGCACTTTGGGAGGCCGAGGCGAGTGGATCACCTGAGGTCAGGAGTTCGAGACCAGCCTGACCGACGTGGTGAAACCCCATCTCTACTAATAATACAAAACTTAGCTGGGCGTGGTGGCCCATGCCTCTAATCCCAGCTACTCAGGAGGCTGAGGCAGGAGAATTGCTTGAACCCAAGACGGGGAGGTTGCAGTGAGCTGAGACCGCGCCATTGCACTCCAGCCTGGGCAACAGAGCGAGACTCCGTTGGAAAAAAAAAAAAAAAAGGATAAGAGAACGGGGTTCTTCCCCAACTTCCCCAACATGCACCCACTGCCTGTCCAGGTTCTACCCGCATGGTCCGAGCCTGAGACATGGACACGGGGTCGGGGACGGGATCGGCGACGGCCGTTGCCAGGAGTGGTGAATGCTTTTGGCTCTGACAGGAGCTAATCTTTCCTGTGTCCATGTATGTGTGAAACTGGCTGATCAGCTTGTTAGCTTGTGAGCAGAGCAAAATCTCAGACACTTTAAGTCTCTGATTTAACACATGCTCATTTTATAACACACACACACTAATTCCACACCATGTGGATAAGAAAGTGGATACCTGATCACACAATGTACACAACATTGGATAACTTTTTAAACTCTACACACACACACACACACACACACACAAATTCTTCTTTTTTTTTTTTTTTTTTTTTTTTTTGAGACAAGAGTCTCACTCTGTCACCCAGGCTGCAGTGCAGTGGCGAGATCTCAGTTCACTGCAACCTCCGCCTCCCCGGTTCAAACGATTCTCCTGCCTCAGCCTTGTTTGAAATGCTTGTTCCCCGGTGCCATGAAGAAATAGCACTTGAAAATAAATTTAATTTACTCAGCAAGGCCATTTTTACTTCCTGCAGAAAGGGTACACTTGCCAGCAGTTTTGCCATGAGAGTACACCAAACAAGGAGAGAGGATAATTTATAACCCGATGCACCCACCCTCCTGCTGTGTCTGGTTTCCATTGTTTGGTACGGGACCTCACGCTCTGTATTTGTCCCGATTGGCTGCAACTTAGAACTTTTTAAAAGAGGCAAGGGCAGAGGAGAACAAAGAAGGAGGAAGTCACTTGTGGAATGCTGAGAAAGGTAAAAACACCTTCAAATAAGGAAGAGGAACAGGCTTTGAACTAATGCTTGCTTGGACCAGTATAAGCATGCCAGGACAAATATTAGGCTAAATTGTGGGAGCTAAGAAAGTAAAGTACATTGATTTCTTTATTACAGCTAGCAGATATTTAAGAATGTTCGCACAGGTCTTTGAATCAATTTTGCTTCTAAGAGAAGTTACTATTTACTCCTAATTAGACGGGAAGGAAAGTCTTTGAAGAGGAACCTCTACTTTACTTTTTACAGCCTCCCAAGTAGCTGGGATTACAGGCGCGCATCACCCCGCCTAGCTTTTTTTTTTGTATTTTTGAGAGGTTTCACCATGTTGGCCAGGCTACTCTTAAACTCCTGATCTCAAGTGTTCCAACCACCTCGACCTCCCAAAGTGCTGGGATTATAGGCGTGAGCCACTTGCCTGGCCTCAATTGATTTTGAAAGTTTGTTTTTTATATACATATATATATACACACATATATATATGTATTTATACACATATATGTACACGTGTATATATGTGTATATGTGTATATATGTATACACATATATGTACATGTGTATATGTGTATATACGTACATGTGTATATATGTATACATATATACATATATTTATATATTATATTATATAATATATATTGTATAAATATATAATACATATAATATAAATATATATTTATTTTATTTTATTTTATTTTATTTTATTTTATTTTTTGAGACGGAGTCTTATTCTGTCACTCAGGCTGGAGTGCAATGGCACGATCTCGGCTCACTGCAACCTCTGCCCTCCCTGCCTCAGCCTCCTGAGTAGCTGGGATTACAGTCATGCGGCACCACGCTTGGCTAATTTTTGTATTTTTAGTAGAAATGGGGTTTCAGCATTTTGGCATTTTGGCCAGGCCAGTCTCAGACTCCTGACCTCAAATGATCTGCCTGCCTTGGCCTCCCAAAGTGCTGGGATTACAGGTGTGAGACACCGCACCTGGCCAACTTAGAAAGTTGATTTTGCCAAGGTTAAGGATGCTCCTGTGACACAGCCTCAGGCAGTCCTGATGGCACGCAAGGTGTTGGGGCACAACTTGTTTTTATTTTGTTTGTTTGTTTTTGAGACAGAGTCTCTGTCTGTCGCCCAGGCTGGAGTGCAGTGGTGTGATCTTGGCTCACTGCAAGCTCCGCCTCCCGGGTTCACCATTCTCCTGCCTCAGCCTCTGGAGTAGCTGGGATTACAGGCACCTGCCACTGCGCCTGGCTAATTTTTATACTTTTAGTAGAGACGGGGTTTCACCATGTTGGTCAGACTGGTCTCGAACTCCTGACCTCAGGTGATCCACCTGCTTCGGCCTCCCAAAGTGCTGGGATTACAGGCGTGAGCCACCATGCCCAGCCCACACCTTAGTTTTATATGTTTTAGAGAGACATGAGACATTGATCAATACATGTAACATTGTTCAGTCTGGTAAGGCAGAACAACGTGAGGAGGTGGGTGGCTTCAGGTCACAGGTAGATTTAAAGATTTTCTGTTTGGCCATTGGTTAAAAGAGTTATCATCTAAAGACCTGGAATCAAACAGAAAGGAATCCCTGGGCTAAGATGAGAGGTTGCAGAGACCAAGGTTTTATTGCAAATGAAGCCTCCAGGGAGAAGGCTTCAGAGAGAATAGATGGTAAATGCTTATCAGACTCAAAGAGACTGAAGGTCTCTGTGTTGATGTTTATGAGGCTGGTCTGATTCCCACTTCCCCTCATGGCCTGAAGCAGTTTTTCTGGATAATTTGGAATGTCGTTGGCCAAGGGGAGGGTCCATCCTTTGGTTGGGGGCTTAGAATTTTAATTTTTGTTTACACACAAATGAGAACACCAGGTCCTTCGACCGCTTACACCAAATCCTCTGTGGAGGAGAGAAAGGAAGGGTCCTCTGGACTCCAGATTCAAGGTGCCCTGACTTTGGGGCTCACGGGAGCCCCCAGGCGGGATGGGGAGGGGAGGAGGACATGGAGGCCCGACTGGAGTGGCATGTGGCCCGACCGTGGCCAGAGCCCTCCCTTGTCTAAGTAAATAAATAGGCTCCCGTTTCTGTGCACATCTCTGGACAGGGATGGGTCTTCCACATGCTTGAGGATGCCATCACGTGGTCACTCTGGGGCAGTCTGTGCATCCGGGTCTGTGTGTGCTGACTCAGTCCCGGCCACAGGCGCAGTCCCGCATGGGCTATTGGCAGCTAGGCCCTGGAGGGAGGAGCAGAGACAGGTGGGAGTGATGGCATGCAGGCGCGTGGAGACGGGGTGGGTACACATGGAACCAGACAGGTCCAGAAGGCTCCACGCAGGAAGTGGGCACCCCGTGGAGGAACCTGTCCAGCAGGCCCAGGGCGGTGGAGGGACCCATAGCAGAGAGGCCATGGGCCCATGGTTTCTACCCTGGAGCTGTGCTGGGCAGTCCTTCCCCCAGGGCTTTGGAGTGGGCAGATGGCTCCTGCCCTCACATTGCTGAGGTTCTCTGGGAGGAGCAGATAAAAACCAAGCAGAGGAGCAGCAAGACAGGCAGGCGCAGCACGTGAGAGTCCCTCCCTGACAGCCTCGCAAAAGGCAGCCTGCCTCCTCCTTCAGTCATGGCAGAGCAACTGTTCCCAGTGGCTTCATTGTGAGTAAGACATTGTTTAGGGAAGACACATTAGCCCGAAATTAATGAATGCTAGTCTGGGATGCTGACAGAAGTCTATGTTGGGTTACAAGAAGAGAGATAACAGCACTGAAATGCAAATTTAGCCATAACTGTGTACATTAAGGATTATTTAAATAAACTTTTGAAGATCCTTTTCTTTTCTTTTCTTTTCTTTTCTTTTCTTTTCTTTTTTTTTTTTTGAGTCGGTGTCTCACTCTGCCGCTCAGGCTGGTGTGCAACGGTGCGATCTCAGGTAACTGCAACCTCCGCCTCCTTGGTTCAGGCGATTCTCCTGCCTCAGCCTCCCGAGTAGCTGGGACTACAGGTGCCAACCACCAAGCCCAGCTAATTTTTTCTGTATTTTTAGTAGAGACAGGGTTTCATCATGTTGGCCAGGCTGGTCTCGAAGTCCCGAACTCAGGTAATTTGCCCACCTTGGCCTCTCAAAGTGCTGGGATGTCAGGCATGAGCCACCGAACCTGGCCGAAGATCCTTTTGAAAAGCAAGATGCTGGGTGCCTTTGTGTGGAGGTCACCATCTAAAGGTGCACAGACAATTCTGGGTTCAGGGTGAGGATCCCAGGATAGTGCTGTACCCGGATCCAAAACTCAGGCAGCTTAGATGAGTGCGCTGAAGGTGCTTGTGGAGAAATTTAAACAAAACTGTTTCATTAGATGTGAGAGTGGAAAAAGTCATTGTTTCCAAATGAGTGCACTTATACTATGCGATTTTTTAAAAAATGAACTTTTTTTTGGCCGGGCTCAGTGGCTCAAGCCTGTAATCCCAGCACTTTGGGAGGCCGAGACGGGCGGATCACGAGGTCAGGAGATCAAGACCATCCTGGCTAACATGGTGAAACCCCGTCTCTACTAAAAAAAATACAAAAAACTAGCCAGGCGAGGTGGCAGGCGCCTGTAGTCCCAGCTACTCCGGAGGCTGAGGCAGGAGAATGGCATGAACCCGGGAGGTGGAGCTTACAGTGAGCTGAGATCCGGCCACTGCACGCCAGCCTGGGCGACAGAGCGAGACTCTGTCTCAAAAAAATAAATAAATAAATAAACTTTTTTTTTTTTTTGAGACGAAGTCTCGCTCTTGTCCCCCAGGCTGGAGTGCAATGGCTCCATCTCAGCTCACTGCAACCTCCCCGTCCCGGGTTCAAATGATTCTCCTGCCCCAGCCTCCTGAGTAGCTGGGATTACAGGCCTGTGCCACCACACCCGGCTAGTTTTTCTATTTTTAGTAGAAATGTGGTTTCACCATTTTGGCCAGGCTGGTCTCAAACTCCTGACCTCAAGTGATCCGCCTGCCTTGGCCTCCCAAAGTGCTGGGATGACAGGCGTGAGACACCGCACCTGGCCAACTTAGGAAGGCTATTTTGCCAAGGTTAAGGACGTGCCTGTGACACAGCCTCAGACAGTTCTTTTGTTTTTTTTTTTTTTTTTGAGACGGAGTCTTGCTCTGTCCCCCGGGCTGGAGTGCAGTGGCCGGATCTCAGCTCACTGCAAGCTCCGCCTCCCGGGTTTATGCCATTCTCCTGCCTCAGCCTCCCGAGTAGCTGGGACTACAGGCGCCCGCCACCTCGCCCGGCTAGTTTTTTGTATTTTTTAGTAGAGATGGGGTTTCACCGTGTTAGCCAGGATGGTCTGGATCTCCTGACCTCGTGATCCGCCCGTCTCGGCCTCCCAAAGTGCTGGGATTACAGGCTTGAGCCACCGCGCCCGGCCCGCCTCAGACAGTTCTGATGGCACGTGCTCAAGGTGCTGGGGCACAGCTTGTGTTTTTTGTTTGTTTGTTTTGAGACGGAGTCTCGCTCTGTTGCCCAGGCTGGAGTGCAGTAGTGTGATCTCAGCTCACTGCAAGCTCCGCCTCCCGGGTTCATGCCATTCTCCTGCTTCAGCCTCCCGAGTTGCTGGGACTACAGGCGCCCGCCACCACGCCCAGCTAATTTTTTGTATTTTCAGTTGAGACAGGGTTTCACTGTATTAGCCAGGATGGTCTCGATCTCCTGA
This sequence comes from Piliocolobus tephrosceles, assembly GCF_002776525.5. Classification (NCBI taxonomy): domain Eukaryota; kingdom Metazoa; phylum Chordata; class Mammalia; order Primates; family Cercopithecidae; genus Piliocolobus; species Piliocolobus tephrosceles. The sequence goes on from NC_045436.1 coordinate 183,983,065, forward strand.
CCTCGTACTCCACCTGCCTCGGCCTCCCAAAGTGTTGGGATTACAGACGTGAGCCACCGAGCCCGGTCAACTTTTTTTTTTTGTGAAATGAAGTCTTGCTCTGTCACCCAGACTGGCATGCAATGGCATGATCTCAGCTCACTGCAACCTCTGCCTCCTGGGTTCAAGCAATTCTCCTGCCACAACCTCCCGAGTAGCTGGAATTACAGGCGCCCACCACCACGCCTGGCTAATTTTTGTATTTTTAGTAGAGATGGGGTTTTGCCATGTTGGCCAAGTTGGTCTCGAACTCCTGGCCTCAGTTGATCTGCCCACCTCGGCCTTCCAAAGTGCTGGGATTAGAGACGTGAGCCACCACGCCCTGCCAAAAATTAAACTTCTTATTTTCGGCTAATTATAGATGCACACGCGTAGTAGAGAGATCACTTGTACACTTTGCCCAGTTTTCCCTCAAAGGTAACACCTTGCAGAACCCAAATGTACAATATCATATTCATGATACTGACATTGACACAATCTGCCCATGCTGCTCAGATTTCCCCGGTTTTCATTGTGTTCATTCGTGTGGGTGTACTTATCTCGCACGTGTGGGTTCCTGT
>NC_045436.1:183983673-183985532 GCF_002776525.5 Piliocolobus tephrosceles
ACCACACTCGAGATGCAGAATGCTTCCATACCACAAGGGTCCCTCCTGTTGCCCCACACCCCTAGTCCCTAAACCTTTGCAACTGCTGACCTGTTCTCCACTTCTAAGACACCATCTTTTCAAAATGGAACATAAATGGAATGATAGAGGGTGTGCTTTTTAGGCTTGGCTTTTTTTTCACTTTGCGTCATTACCTGAAGATTCATCAGGTTGTTCTATGTATTAACGGTTGGTTCCTGCTGAGTCCACTTTGCTCAGCCATCACTGACTGAGAGACACCTGGCTTGTTTCCAGTTTGGGGCTATCACAAGTAACTACTATGAACATTTGGGCACTATTTTTGGGGTGAACATAAGTGTTTTGTTGTTGTTGTTTTGGGTTTTTTTTTTTTGAGACAGAGTCTCATTCTGTTGCCCAGGCTGGAGTGCAGTGGCACAATCTCAGCTCACTGTGACCTCCACTGCCCAGGTTCAAGCGATTCTCCTGCCTCAGCCTCCTGAGTAGCTGGGACTACAGACACCTGCCACCATGCCCAGCTAATTTTTGTATTTTTAGTATAATTGAGGTTTCACCATATTGGCCAGGCTGGCCTCAAACTCTTGACCTTGTGATCCACCCACCTCAGTCTCCCAAAGTGCTGGGATTACAGGCATGAGTCACCGTGCCCAGTTGGGGTGAACATAAATCTTTATTTCTTTGGGATAAATGCCCAAGAGTACAATTGCTGAACCATATGGTGATTGCATATTTAGTTTTATGAGAAACTGCCAACCTGTTTTCCACAGCGGCTGTAACACTTTACATTCTTTTTCCTTTTTTTTCCAAGATGGAGTCTTGCTCTGTCGCCCAGGTTGGAGTGCAAAGGTGCGATCTCAGCTCACTGCAACCTCTGCCTCCCAGATTCAAGCGATTCTTCTGCCTCAGCCTCCCAAGCAGCTGGGATTACAGGCAACTGCCACCATGCTTGGCTAATTTTTGTATTTTTAGTAGAGATGGGGTTTCACTGTGTTAGCCCAGGATGGTCTCGATCTCCTGACCTTGTGATCTGCCCACCTTGGCCTCCCGAAGTGCTGGGACTACAGGCGTGAGCCAATGCACCAGGCCGCCCATTTTCTAATTGGATTTTTGTTTGTTTGTTTGAGATGCAGTCTCACTCTGTCACCCAGGCTGGAGTGTGGTGGTGCAATCTTGGCTCACTGCAACCTCCATCTCCTGGGTTCAAGCAATTCTCCGGCCTCAGCCTCTTGAGTAGCTGGGATTACAGGCATGTGAAACCATACTTGGCTACCAATTGGGTTTTTAAACTGTTGAGTTTTGAGGGCTCTTTATATATTCTCAATACTAGACCTTTGTTGGATATGTGGTTTGCAAATATTTTTCCCAGTCTACGAGTACAAAAACCTTTTGGTGGAATTGAATTAAATGTATAGATCAATTTAGGGAGAACTGACATTGTTACTCTGTTGGGTTTTCCAGTCCATAAACATTGTATGCCTAATGCCTATCCATGTCTTTAGGTGTTTATTGGTGATGTCTTTTATTAATGGTGTGCAATTTTTTTTTTTTGAAACAGAGTTTCACTCTGTTGCCCAGACTGGAGTGCAGTGGCACAGTCTCAGCTCATTGCAACCTCTGTCTCCTGGGTTCAATCAATTCGCACCTCACAGCCTCCTCAGTAGCTGGGATTACAGGCGTGCACCACCACACTCAGCAAATTTTTGTATTTTTAGTAAAGACAGGATTTCACCATGTTGGCCAGGCTGTTCTTGAACTCCTGACCTCAGGTGATCCACCCACCTTGGCCTCCCAAAGTGCTGGGATTACAGACGTGAGCCACCTCGCCCAGCCATGGTGTGTAA
>NC_045436.1:183985632-183995777 GCF_002776525.5 Piliocolobus tephrosceles
AGATGGAGTCTCACTCTGTTGCCTAGGCTGGAGTGCAGTGGCACGATCTCAGCTCACTACAACCTCTGCCTCCCAGGTTCAAGAGATTCTCCTACCTCAGCCTCCCAAGTAGCTGGGACTACAGGTGCACGCCACCACACCTGGCTAATTTTTGCATTTTTACTAGAGACGGGTTTCACCATATTGGCCAGGCTGGTCTCAAACTCCTGACCTTGTGATCTGCCTGCCTTGGCCTCCCAAAGTGCTGGGATTAAGGCATGAGCCACCACGCCCGGTCCATGGTTAATTTTACATGCAAGTTCTGTAGATGGTTTGCTAAGTTTATAGCAAAGTATTTAATTTTCCTTGGAGTAATTATAAATGTCTTTAACTTCGGTTTTCATGTTTCTTGTCGGTATACATCAATGCAATTGATTGTTGTGTGCTAATTTTGCATTCTGCAATGTTGCTGAGCTCACCTGCTCAACCCAAGAGTTCTGACATGTAGAGGGGAGGAGCCCTCAACAATACATGCTCAACAGAGACTGAATGATGAAAGTAGCTACTGTGGCTGCCCCATTTCATGGTGACAGGCTCAGACACCACCTGTCAGAGGCAGTGCTCCACAATAGTGAGGTCCCTCAACAGGGAAGCCTGCATTGCAACTCCCCCTCTGCCAGGTGGGGTTAGGGGATGTTGAAGGCCCCAGGCCAACATTGGCACTGGGCTATGAAGGAAGGTTGTAAGGGGGCTAGGTCCTCAGAGCAGGGCGAGCAAGAGGTGAGGAGAAGGAGAACAGAAGGAACTGGTGGAGGAATGGGGAACAAAGATGAGGAGGGAGGCTAGACGGGGGGAAGGTGGAGGAGATAAAGCGAGCAAGGATCACAGGGACCCATCACATGTCTCAAGAGAGTGGAACTCCCTTGGGGCCCGCCCATCTCAGGACACCCCTGGGTGAGCCCCATTTTCTCTTTGTTACTAGATGGGACTCTATGCAAAAAAAAGAAAAATCCCAACATGCACAGCTCACAGTGAAAGTTGAGGCCTCATGATCAGCCTGTTCAGACTCAGGTGTGGACAACGGACAGACCCTGGCAAAGGAGATGAATGTTTAAGACAAAAACCAGGCCAGGCGCGGTGGCTCACGCCTGTCCTCCCAGCACTTTGGGAGGCCGAGGCGGGTGGATCACGAGGTCAGGAGATCGAGACCATCCTGGCTAACATGGTGAAACCCTGTCTCTATGAAAAATACAAAAAATTAGCCGGGCGTGGTGGCGGGCGCCTGTAGTCCCAGCTACTAAGGAGGCTGAGACAGGAGAATGGTGTGAACTCGGGAGGCGGAGCTTGCAGTGAGCTGAGATCCGGCCACTGCACTCCAGCCCGGGCGACAGAGCAAGACTCCGTCTCAAAAAAAAAAAAAAACCAGGAATAATATTGTGAGTATCAGAAAACAGGGATGTGTTTCAGGGTCAAGAGAGCCTTCTTATTTGGGGTCTGTTTGCACGTCTGACCAGGCCAGCCTCCACCCCACCCCTATACTGGCCTCAGCAACAGGGCCTGAAGCCCCTTGGGTTCTCCCAGGGTGGGCCAGGTACAGTTGTGGGATCAGCAGGTTCTTGCAGACAAGACTAAGCCGAAACTCCCTCCTCTCTGCCTTCCAACACACAGGCCTCTCCATCCTAAACAAACAGAAACGTGTGCCTGCTCCTCTGAGAGCCGTGTCCTCCGTTGTAAAATGCAGGTAACAATCCGGCGTGTGTGTGGGGGACTGCCTACCCCAGGGTAGGGCCCACAGGCCTTCCCAGCTTTCCCTCCCACCTTGGCGGGCAGCCCTTGGCCACTCCTACCCCCTTGCCTGCTTTCCACAGGGGCACTAGAGGGACTGGTCTGATTTGAGGCTCTGTGCAAAGCGAGCCCAGCCTCTTCCTCCAGGAAGAGGCCCCTTCCTGTGGCTGTGGCCCCTTCCTGTGGCCCCTTCCTGTGGCTGGCTTGAACCTCAGGAACTTGGGGTCCACAGCCCCCTTCAGGAAATGCAGAGCTTCTGCTGGGCAGAGTGACTTCCAGGCCACCTTTCCTGCGCCCACCCTGAGGACCACACAGGCTGTGACCGGGGGCCCTTTCTGGAGGGGACGTTTGGTTTTTGTGGCAGGAACTTCCAAACTGAGGCCAAAGGAGGAGAGTCCAACTTCACCTTTGGCCCCCCTTTCCTCCCCTTTTTTGGGTCTTCTTTAACTGCAACGGGGCGGGACCTCCTCCGTAGTCCTTGGGGCTGAACTGGCCCCGTGGCCCCGCCCATCCCCACCTCCACCCGTGGGCGGTCCCGGCCCACGCTGGAAGGTCCTTAAGCCCGGGCGGCCCGCGGGACCGGTGGAGACCCATGGAGCCGCGGACGATGGCAGGACAGACGGGGGCAGACACGGGGTTGGCCGAGCCCGGGGCCCTGTGCGCACAACAGGGCCACCGCACCTATGCTCGCCGCTGGGTGCTCCTGCTCATGGTCAGCCTGGTCAGCTGCTCCAACGCCATGGTAGGGGCGGGGACAAGGACAGGGGGCTCCGGGACCCTTGGTCGCCTCGGACCAGCTGGGTTTCGTTTACCTGTGGCCACAGCCCGAGGTGCCAGGTGCTGGCTGGGGCTGGGGCCAGGGGGTGCCTTCTGGGGGAAGCTAGGGGTTGTAGGCACTGGGGGAACTGTCTGTCCTGGAGGTGTCGGGGCCCAGGGCACAGAGCAGGAGGGCTGGGTGCCCAGGGGGATCTGCCAGTCATGGAGTCCCAGCCCTTCCCAGCCTTCAGTGGCTCCAGCCAGTGGCCTGGGTCCCTCTCCCCCAGCCAGCCACATACAGGTGGCCCTGCGGTGGCCCTCCCTCCCTCCACGCCTCCCAGCCCCAGGACAGCAGGCACAGAGCAGAGGTGGGCTTGGAGCCGCACTCTCCTCCATCTGACTCTGAGTGAGGGGCAGCTCCTGGGCTGGGCTGGGCTCCATCCTGCCCCACCCCCTTCCCGTGCCGCAGCTGCAGCCTTCCCCCCCACCCCCTCATCAACCATTCCAGGGAGCCTCAGGAACTGGTTGGGCAGTATCTGGGCAATGTGCAATGAACAGCTAGAGTTGGCAGCAGGACCCACAGCTCAGGGAGGCGCCGGGTCACGGGGATGGTCAGGAAGCTCAGGGTCAGGAGCAGGAGCCGCTCTTAGGCCTGGGTCAGGGTTCTTCCAGGTGGACCCCAAGGCCTCTCCCCTCCTCCTTTGCTGGCTGGGTATGGAGAACCAGCTCCTGGATGAGACAGGCCTGGGATCTGCTGGATGGGCCTGGGGGCTGCCTGCTGCCCATGGATGCCGGCACACGCCGTAACTCACTGCCGTGGCTTGGCGTCCTGGTCCACTGTGTCCAGGCACTGGGGAAGCCATAACTGACTTTGGGTGGAGCGTCTGAGGGTGCAGCTGGTTCAATGGTCCGAGAGTCAGTAGGTGTCCTGGGTGTGGGGCATTCCTTGGACGGTCAAGGGCCTCCTACTGCAGTTCTTCACCGTTGTAGCAATACCCACAAGTCATGATGGAGCACACAGAAATCTCACTCTGACACCAAGAGTCGTCATGGTCCCTGCCTGGGTCACCACAGTGAGCTGTGAGCACCATGTTCACTCCAGCCAAGTGCCCTTGAGGCTGGAGTTACTCATCTGCAGCCAGTGACCAGGGCTCCCGGGTTCCAGCGGGCAGTGTAAGGGGCGGGCGGAGCAGAGCTTGGGTCAACATCCACCCCAGAAGGCAGCCAACCCCAGTGCTCTGGATGAGACTCAAAGGACCCAAGGGGGTGAGCGAGGGCAGGGTCGAGGCTGGGAGAGGAGGAAGGGAGTTGGACAGATCGTCCTCCCACGTTGCCCCGCACGCTTCAGACGCATCTCTGCTCAGTGAGTCAGCTGTGGGCCTCATTCAGGCCCCCGAGGAAGCAGGACAGGGCTGAGGCTGGAGTGGCAGGCTTGGCTCTGCAGGGCAGGCTTTGTCAGCGGACGCCTGGCTTTCTCTCCCTGGGCTCGGCCAGGCAGCCATCAGCTGGACTTGGGGAGCTCGTTCTGTGCCTGGGAGATCTGCCCCTGGCCCTGTCCTGCGGAAAAAGGAAGACAAGGTGGCTGTTGCCCAAGCTCCCTGTCGTGTCCCGTGGGCTGAGTCAGACCTTGTCCGGGCGGAGCCTGGGTCTGGCTGCTCTGCCGGAGGGTGTGGCCTGGAGCTCGGTGGACTCATGGAAGTTGACCTTGAGTGACACAGCCTCCTCAGGGCCCACGCATGGATACCTTCCTCCCTCCTGTGGTGAGCCCTGGTGACCGGCTCCACTTTGACCTCCCCTCAGGGATGAGCCAGTTTCACCTCCTCTAGGAAGCCTCCCCCTCGGCCGCAGTGCGCACTAGTGCTGTGTGCCAGACGTCTGCGGGGTGGAGAGCCCTAGCACCTGATAATGCCTGCGGGGTGGGGAATGGCATCCACTCTGTCAACATTCTGCCCAAACCCCTGGGCCTTCTGGGAGGGAAGGTCGGGCTGGCTTTGGGTGGGGCTGGCCTGCAATCCCAGAGGTCCTAGCTGAGACCCTGTCATGCCCACCTTTCCCCGGCCTGCCTTGGAGCCCCAGGTCTGGTCTGGGTGGGGCTCGTGGTCCTGTGGGCTCTGGCCAGGTCCTTGGCCTCAGTGTCTGTCCCTCAGGCTGGTCCCCGGTCAGGGCATGCTTTCTGACCCTGCGCTGGGTGCCCTCCCTCGGGGAAGGCAGGGTGACGCTCTCTTTGAGCAGGAGGGCCCTGTGTCTAGCTTGCTGGATCCCCTCGGCCTCACAGGCCTGCTGGCACTCTAGCTCCCTCAGGCTGGCTGGGGCCAGAGCATGTAGATCCGGAGTCTGTGGCTCTGCGCTGACTCCCACCTGGCCCCTGCAGCTGTGGCTCAGCTTTGCACCTGTGGCTGACATCATTGCCGAGCACTTCGTCCTGTCCATGGCGCAGATCAGCTGGCTGTCACTGGTCTATCTCGTGGTATCCGCCCTGTTTGGCCTGGCGGCCATCTGGGTCCTGGACTCCGTCGGGCTCCGTGGGGCGGTGAGTCAGACCCCACACCATGGCCTGCTCTGGGACAGGGTGAAGGCCCCTGCATTTGGGTACGAGAGTCAAGGCCTCCTCCCCAGACCAGGGCCCATCAGTCCCAACAGCTGGGGACCCAGCAGAGCTGTTGGGGTGGCGGCGGTGGGAAGTGCAGGTGCTGGGAGGACGTGGCGGGCACCTGGGTCAGCGGCAGCAATCCTGACCCTGTCCCTGATGCCCTCCTCGCAGACCATCCTGGGCGCGTGGCTGAACTTTGCTGGAAGTGTGCTACGCATCATGCCCTGCGTGGTTGTTGGGACCCAAAACCCATTTGCCTTCCTCATGGGTAGCCAGAGCCTCTGTGCCCTTGCCCAGAGCCTGGTCATCTTCTCTCCAGCCAAGGTGGCTGCCTTGTGGTTCCCACAGCACCAGCGAGCCACGGCCAACATGCTCGCCACCATATGTGAGTTCCAGGGAGGGAGGCCACCTGCCTGGGCTCGCCCTGGGGTCTCTTCTGGCTCCACGCACAGATACTCGGTTCCCTGGGCTCTCTGGCTAGGGTGGAGGAGCTGGGGCCCAGAAGGTTCTGCCTGTGGGCTGGAGATGAAGCCGGGCCACAGCCGAGCTGACATATTTCCCTGTGCATCCGCCCACCCAGCGAACCCCCTGGGCGTCCTTGTGGCCAACGTGCTGTCCCCTGCGCTGGTCAAGGAGGGCGAGGACATTCCGTTAATGGTGAGGGGTCATGAGGTGCCCGTGCCTGGCCTGTGTGGTGTGTGCGCATGCATGTCTGTGTGTTCCTGAGCCCAAGCATGTCCGTGTTCCTATGCCTGTGTGTGATTCCTCCCGCCCCGTCCCCCAAGAAGGAGTCAGCCTGTCGCCCAGGCTGGACTGCCGTGGCGCAATCTTGCTTCACTGCAACCTCCACCACCTGGGTTTAAGCAATTCCCCGCCTCATCCTCTGGAGTAGCTGGGACTACAGGCGTGCGCCACCATGCTCAGCTAATGGTTTTTTTTTTTTTTTTTTTTGTATTTTTGGTAGAGTTGGGTGGGGTTTCACCATGTTGGCCAGGCTGGTCTCGAACACCTGACCTCATGATCCTTCTATCTCGGCTTCCCAAAGTGGGATTACAGGTGTGAGCCACTGTGCCCGGCCAGTGCGTGATGTTTCTATGCATGCCTATGTGTATCGAGTGTGTGTGGTGTGTGCGGTGCGTGTCTCTGTTCCTGTGCCCATGTGTGTTGTGTGTGCCTGTGTGTGCTCGTGCATGTGCATCGGGTGTGTGTGGTGTGTCTGTGCTTGTGGGTATGTACTGAGGGTGAGCGTGTGTGCATGTGTGCCTCTGCACCCATTGCTGTCCGTGTGTTGAGCCCCGTCACGGGCTGTGCAGCTGACAGTGAGATGAGTCTGGAGCCTGGGGGTGCTGGGCTAACGTCAGCCAGGAGGGTGTCACTGGTGAGGGATGTGTTGACAGCCAGGGCTCCCTATCAGCCCCTGAAGCAGACGAGGATGAGGTCGAGCAAGCCCCTCCCAGCCTGGGCCTCGCAGAGGGTGGCTGCGGATCAGAGGTTGGGAGGCAGCCAGTGGTGGGGCAGGAGGAGCTAAGAGGTGGCACCTGGGGCAGGCAGGGCTGCGGCGTGTGTGGGTGCCAGTGTGCATGGTCTCCCTGTGTGCACACACACACCCCTCCCCAGCTCGGTGTCTACGCCATCCCTGCCGGCGTTGTCTGCCTGCTGTCCACCATCTGCCTCTGGGAGAGCATGCCCCCCACCCCGCCCTCTGCTGGGGCTGCCAGCTCCACCTCAGAGAAGTTCCTGGATGGGCTCAAGCTGGTCAGTGCTGTGGGATCCCGGGGTAGGGTGGATTTGGGGGTTGGGGCGAGAGGCTGAGGAGGGGACGCGTTTGGGAAGGGCCCCCGCGGCTCCAGGGCTGAGACACTCTTTCCCCGAAGCTGGTGCAGAATAAGGCCTATGTCATCCTGGCTGTGTGCTTCGGGGGATGCATCGGGATCTCCTGCAGCTTCTCAACCCTCCTGCAGCAGATCCTCTGTGCAAGCGGCTACTTCAGTGTGAGCCCTGGCCCCACCCATGGGGGTTCTGCCTCACCCACCCCATATGGCCACAGAGTCACTGCTGCCTCCGGAGTGCTCCATGTCCGACCCTGGCGGGGGCCACATTGACGCCCTTCTGTGCTGTGGGCCCTCCCGAGATGCCTTGGGCGACATTATGTCCACAGGCGGTGGAGGTGGTGGGTACAGCTGCAGCGAGGTGGTGCAGCTGTGGGATGGAGTGGAGGGACTGACGGTGCATGGTTGGGAAGATGGGGCCCCAGGGCTCCCAGTGCCCCTTCCCAGCAAGGCCCGCCCCTGCGAGTCTGCAGGACAGGGCCATCTTCTGGTATCCAGACGTGCCGCAGGGAGGGCCTTGCTCTGCTCACACATTCTGAGCTGGCCCTCTGCCCTCTGGGATCAGTGCCCGGTGTAGGATTGGGGGCATGTTTCCACGTTTGCCAGGGCCACAGGCACCACGGCCCTGTGGGGCCTCTGTGGCGACAGGCTCTTCCTTTCAGTGATTGCTTTGCTCTGGGGTGGGGTGGGGAACATAGGGCAGGAAACCCTACCCCGCAGGCAGCCAGCGGTGCGGCTGGAACCTGTGTTGCTGTGTCTGGGCCTTGGGCACAGCACACGGCCCTACCCTGAGCCCCCTGCCCTGATGCTGTGCACCTATGATAATGGCAGCCTCTCGGGGCCCTGGCCTCTCCTCGCCTCCTCCAGGAGTTTTCTGGCCTCTGTGGAGCTCTCTTCATGGCATTTGGGATCCTGGGGGCGCTGGCTCTCGGCCCCTACGTGGACCGGACCAAGCACTTCACTGAGGCCACCAAGATCGGCCTGTGCCTGGTCTCTCTGGCCTGCATGGCCTTTGCCCTGGTGAGGGTCTCCTCAAGCCAAGACCGCCCTGCAGGGGTGGGTGGGTGGTGAGACCCGGAGAGGGCAGTTGGCAGCTTGGCTGGAACAGAAGTCTGGACTGTCTCATGCCCGGCCTCTGCCAGCCAGGGTGGCCCCTGGGTGGGATGGGTTCTCCCACCCCGTGCCCCGTGTCCCATGAAACCAGGTCCAATTCTGACCGCCACCCCCTCCACCTGTCTGCCTGCCATTCCACTGCTCCCACGTGTCCCTCCTGCAGGGACAGATCTTTGCCTTGGCCACCACCTGCTCGCTCCTTGGACTCTTTGGCTTCTCGGTGACCCCCGTGGCCATGGAGTTGGCAGTCGAGTGTTCCTTCCCCGTGGGGGAGGGGGCTGCCGTAGGCCTGATCTTTGTGCTGGGGTGAGTATCCATCTGCCCCTGCTGCACCCCAGAGATACTCCCCTTGCTCCACCCCTACACCCCTGGGGTTGCACCGTGTGGTCCAGGCCCCTTTTCGGGGAGGTGGGAACCTGCCTGCTCTGGCAAGAGCTGAGCAGGTTCTGAGCGCCTGCTGTGTGCAGGCTGGGCCAGCTGATAGGGCCCGTGACCGAAGCTGAGTGCTGCCTTCAGGAGGGTGGTGGCAAAAGGGACAGCACTGATGTCAACACTTCCCAAGGTGACACCCGGCTCCAAGGGGATGGGCAGTGCAGCGGGGGCTGAGGGCCACGTGTGTCTAGGCACGCCGAGGGAATACTCATCATGCTGGCGATGATGGCACTGACTGTGCAATGCTCGGAGCGGTCCTTCGCCACCTGCCAGCAGGGGGAGGATCCACTTGACTGGACAGGTGAGCACCACATGGAGAGTTCCCGGGGAACAGGACAGGTGAACCCCATGTGGGGAGTTCCCTGGAGCAGGACAGATGAACCCTATGTGGGGAGCCCTAGAGAGCAGGACAGGTGAGCCCCACGCAGGGAGTCCCTGGGCAACAGGACAGGTGAGCCAGGACAGGTGTGGCCAAGATCAGAGGTGGGTTGGCACACCCATATCCCAGACCCCATGCTGGTGACCTCTCTCAGGACCTGGGTCTGCAAACACTCCCTCAGGGCTGTCAAGAACTGGGAGTGGGCTCTGTCTGGGGTCACTCTGTGGTCAAGGGTAGTGGTGTCACCATAGGCCAGCGTCTGGCTCTGCCCATCTGTGGCCCCGGGGCTTGGCTGTGGGGACAGCTGTGCTATGTGTCCCCAGTGTCTGTGCTGCTGATGGCCGGCCTGTGCAACCTCTTCAGCTGCATCCTGGTACTCTTCTTCCACACCTCATACCGGCGCCTGCAGGCAGAGTCTGGCAAGCCCTCCTCCACCCAGAACGCGTGCGCAGGCGCCAAGGACCAGGAGTCCCCGCCGTAAACTACCCCTTGAGGCCCCAGCATGGCGCTCCCAGCTTGGAAGCTCAGGGCCAGCTCATTTCTGGAGCCGCTTCTCTGGGCCCTGCCTCCTCCTCCCAGAGCCCCAAGATGCAGAGACTGACCAGGGACGTGTGGTGAAGGGGAGGCAGGGTCGGGTCACCCGGGCTGTGCCCACCACGCCAGACAGCTGGGCGCAGGGACCCAAGGCGTTCGGCGCACTCAGGGCCTGCGGAGAGCCCCTGGGCCCGAGACTGATGCGCGGCTGAGCGAGAGGGCTACTGCTGTGTGGACCCGGACCAGGCAGGGCGGCCGTGGGCGGTGCAGACTCAAGGTGGGGTGTGGACTGAGGGGGAGCGGGAAGGGCTGGGGTCCTGGGGCCCAGCAGGGCGACTCCGGAGTGCACGGCGGGGGGCCTCGCTAGAGGAACCCAGAGGGCCCCGGAGCCCCCACCCTGTCTGCTGCCGAGCGACCCCTCGCGCGCAGGGCCCAGCAGCCACGGACGCGCCCTCCCGCCCCGGCGGACTCGCAGGCAGGGTCCTAGCGTCCAGGTTTATTGACCAGGCCGGGCCTCACCCCTCCTTTTCCTCCCCGTGGGTGATCACGTAGCTCAGCGCCTTGTAGTCCAGGTTGCCCGCGGCATCGATGGAGGCGAACTGGAACATCTGGTCCACCTGCAGGCGGGGGCGAAAGGGCCCCCTGCGGGCTCCGGGAGCGAAATACAAACGCGTACCTGCAGCGGTCCCGGGTGTGGTTTCTGCGCCAGGGGAGAGGGAGCGGGGAGGGGCGGGGGCGGGGATGGGGG
>NC_045436.1:184000777-184026386 GCF_002776525.5 Piliocolobus tephrosceles
GATGGGGGCGGGGCGGCTGCGGCTGCAGCCATAGCCTGGGCACGGGTGTTGGGCTCGGCCCTTCAGCAGCGTCGGGGAGGACCGTGTGGGGTCTTGGGGAGGTGCGGGAGTCCTGGGGGTGCCCGGGCATTGGTCTCGCCCTCTGGGGCTGGGGCTGGGGCTGGGAGGGGTGCGTCAGGCGTGGGGGGCGGCTGCGGGACCGCACAGCTGTGAGCCCCGCCCCTCAGGCTGGGACAGACGCTCGGGCGGCGGAGGGGGTCTCCAGCTGCTGATCTAACGGAGGGGAGGGGTCTCCAGCCGCTGACCTGAACCCTCTGAGCCAGTTCCGTTCCTCAAACGGGCACTTTGGGAGACCCCCGGGGGCCTGTTCTGTCCTGGGTCCTAACCGCGGCGCTGCAGCCCCTCGGGCTCCGCGTGCGCCTCCACCCACGCGTCCCGCGTGCGCCTGACCCCGGGAGCCCCGCCCTCCCCTCGTGGGCTTGGCAGGGGAGCCGCGGGCCAGACCTCCTCCGCTGTCATCTTGTCAGCCTGGGACATCAGCAGACGCTTGATGCTGAGGACGAGGAAAGGGGTCAGCGCGGGCTGATGCGGGGGCGCAGGAGCCTTCTCGTGGGGCTCAGGTGCTCCAGGGGCCCCAGGCTGCACCCGTTCACTGCACTCCTGCCCTTCCCGCAGGAGTGTGGCCCTGGGGCAGGTCGCTTCCCAACACACACTCAGGGATCATCAGGGTTGGGGGAGCCGTTGATGGGGACAGAGCCTGAGGGACCTTAGAGGACACACTCAGGGGTCATCACTTCTGGGGGGCCCGCCTGGGGGCCGCTGATGGGGACAGAGCCCGAAGGAGGTTACGGGCCAGTGCCTGGCAGGAGCTGAAGATGGAGGAGTGGGCTGAGGGGAAGCCACTCGTCCCTGTGTGGGCACCGGCCACTGGTCCCTGTGTGGGCAGGGCTGGCCTCCCACTTAGCTGGGATCCTGGGTTCGCTCCTCATGGTCCTGAAGTTGGTCAGAGGTAGGGAGGTGGGCGTGGCATCTGGTGGGTGATTGTGTCTTTTGGGACAGGGTGAGATCACTGGGGACCCCCGGCGGCCCGGTCACCCCCCCCCCCCCAAGCCGGGCACTCACTACTCCTTGTTGATTTTCCCTTTCCCGTCTGGGTCCAGCATCTTGAAGGCGTTTAGAATGGTCTCCTCGGCATCAGTACCTGCCACAATGTAGGCACCTTCAGCCCTGGGCCTTCAGGGTGCCAGTCCCCAAGGGCAGATGGCAGGAGGGGAGACCCCTGCCCCAAGCAGGGGGTGACTCCAAACCTCTGCCCACAGGGTGGCCTCTGCCTGAAGGCCTTCTCCTTTCCTGAGCCCCAAGGAGGCCTTGTCGGGCACTCCTGCCCTGGGATGTAGTGAGTTTTGGAGTGCCCAGGGTCAGCCCAGGCCTGGAGCTGGGGGTGAGTGCTGCATGAGTGAGGGACAGAGGTCCCGACAGCGGGTCACACAGCATGTGGGGCAGGAGGGCGAGCCTGAGCACATGGCTCTGGAATGGCTGATGGGGCCCCACAGCTGTGGGCTCCCAGAGTGCCAGGCCCTAGGGCTTCTCCAGAGATAGGAAAAGAGGGATTTTTATGTGAAATGTCTGGATCTCTAACTGTCAGGAATTAACTGGGAGGGCAAGGACTGCCCCACCAGTGCTCACCACTCAGCTTCTCCCCAAACAGGTTCAGAAACATGGTGAAGTTGATGGGCCCCGAGGCCTCTTTGAGCATGGCGTCCAGCTCATCGTCCTTGACATTGGTCTTGCCTGTCACAGATGCGGGGGCGTCACAGGGCAGGGCTTGTTGCTACGTCTGCTGTTCCACCAGCAGGTGACCCCAGCACAGGGCCAGGCAGGCAGATGGGAGGGGTGGGGAGGGAGCAGGAAGGAGGCACTTGGCCCAGGCATGTGGGGCAGTGGGTGCATCTGGCTGGCTGTGTCCACCTTACCCCAAACCCTGAGCCCCAGGACTAAGGGCTGATGGAGAGGGAGGTGACACAGAGCTTGGGAAGGTGCTGGGATCTGCTGTTCTTACTTGGGCATAAGCAGGGCTGAGAGGAAGGCGGGTCACTTGCGACCCTCCCACCCCAAGGAGAAGCCACTCCGCAGCTCCCAGGGTGGGACCGAAGCCCCCTGCCCTCCTGCCTCAGGTCAGAGGCAGCTGCTGGGAACAGAATATGCCACAGGGAGAACTGAGGCTGGGGAGGGCAGTATGCCCCACCACACTCAGGCTGTGCTGCAGAGGCTGGGCAGGGTCTCCAGGCCCTCCCCCAGCTCTGTGTTCCAGCTGGGCAGGGTCTCCATGCCCTGTCAGCTCTGTGGTCCAGCTTGGGGCAAGCCGCCTGCCTACCGGAGTGTCCTACCAGAGTGTCGTGGTGTCCTACCGGAGCGTCAGCCCTGTCCTGGAGCCTGCTGCCCCAAAGCCCACTCTGAGTTTCCAGGCTTGGGCTGTACCACCCACCCTGTCTCACCCTGGGACGCTCTCTGCTAGCTCTGATGGAACCAAGGGAGGCCAGGGCCATCCCCTCGCAGCCTTCAGGGCCGTCGGATGGGTCTTTAAAGCCCAGGCCCTAGCTCCACTCGAGGAGGGGCTGCAGCGTATGGGACTGGAGGATGCTCTGTATTCGCCTCCTCCAAGGTCTCTGAGGCGTTCTGCCTGGGTACCTACCCAGGGAGGCGTAGGTGTCCTTCAGGTCCTCCTTGTCAATGAAGCCGTCTCGGTTCTGATCCATGAGTGTGAATGCCTGGGAAGCAAGGCCAGGCTGCTGTGCTGCCGACCCGGCTGGGCCCTGCCCCTGCCCCCTGCTCCCGGCTCCTCAGCACCCCTGACCAAGGATAGGCTCCCACTCCTATCCTCTGGCCCTGGAGCCAGCCCACATGGGGTCTTCCCAGCACAGGCTTCTGGGGACAGGGGCTCCCAGTGAAGCAGGAAAGTCTTACCTCCTTGAACTCCTGGATCTGAGTCTGCTCGAAGTTGGAGAAGACATTGGATGAGGCTCTCTGGGCCCGGAGGGCACCCCCTTCCTTCTTCTTGGTCTTCCTGCTGGCCTGGGATGGGAGCACCATGGCTGAGGGTCCTGGGCTGGCTGAGGAAACCCTCCAGAGCACCCAGAGTTTTGAGAGACTTAACTCAGATGTAGGGTGGACCTCAGCCCTTGGGTGGGGCTGGAGGGGGCCAGGCAGCTAAGGAGCATGCCAGCCTCAAGCCTGGGTAGCTGGGGTTGGGGGCAGGGCGGCTGCAGGTGTCTGGCTGCAGCACTGGGAGTGGGGGCAGAGACAGTGGCTTCCAGAAGACCCACAGAGCACAGTGGTCAGGGATCGTGGTCCAGCAGGAGCCAGCTTGGCCTCTGAAGGCTTGACGGGCAAGTGGACTCTGGGTGGGCTTGTTCTGGGTACTGGGATTTCATGACGGCCAGGAACCCCCTCATCCTGCTCCAGACTCTCACCAGGGCAGCAGCGTGGGGCATGTACCTCCCACCACATAGCACATGCCCACACCTGCATGGTCACACACACGCACATACACATGCTCATGCACACACACATGCACACACAGCACATGCCCACACCTGCACTCACAGGCATGCACAGACATGACCATGCTCTTTTCTGTGTACATGTACACGCGCATGGCACAGCTCACACCCACACGCCTACCCCAGGCATGCACAGCGGCCTGCTCACCATGCCTGCTTCTGCCTGCTTCGATGCGTCTGCCCAGGGTTCTGCCTGCTTCGATGCGTCTGCCCAGGGCCCCAGGTCTTGCCCATCTTAAGCTCCCGCTTGGTCCCCCAGGACAGCTCAGACTCCGGCTGCCACTCCCTACAAGGACAGGTTTGGGGCTACCCCAGGGAACTGGACAACTGCAGAGTGAGCTTTGGCAGCCTGGCAGTGACTCACACCCTTGCCCTGCCCCACCCCGCAAGGCCCCCAGCCTCCCCAGGCACTTCTGGCCAGGACCACCTCCTACCCCACGTGTCCCCCACCCCCAGGGGGGCTTAGTTCTCCCAAGGATTCTGTGTGTCACCAGGGCCATCTGCACAAGCTCTTGCCTGGGGGCCTGGGCACCCTGGAACTGCCAGAGCCAGAGGAAGGGGCATCGTTTCTGGATTTGCACCAAGCTGCTGTGGGTGACACCAGCTGGTCACACACACTCCGTGTGTCAGGGGTGTCTACGCCCTTCCCTGCCTCAGTGACAGAAAAGTCAGTCCATAGCCTTAGCCCTGGGACCACCCGGTCTGACCTCATGGCTGGGAGCTCCTTGCCTGGCCCATGGGTGATGACATTTCTGGGATGGAGGAGCCACGGAGATGGCCAAGCTGCTCAGATGGCCTGGGACGGGGACTCCAGGGCCCTGAGCCTGGTCTTACCCCCTATACCATGGCCTCAAGGGCAGAGTCTGGGGAAGGGACCTGGCCCGGGGTCTGTTGCTGGTGCCAGATATCGGAGGCCACCACAGAGTCAATCCAGATGCCCTGGTTCAAGGGGTGGGAGGAGGGTCTGCAGGCCAAGCAGGATCAAGGAAGAGGCCTGCAGACTGAGTGGAGAACTAGCTCTTGGAGCCCCCCAGGCCTGTGTCTGGGTGGGAGGCAGCAGGTAGTAGGACCCAGGGCAGCTGCCCCTCGGTGCTGCAGGGGCGCGGATGGGAGTGAGTGTATGCAGCCACGGCAGTCGGGTGGAATCCCCTGGGGGCGCCACTGTGTCTGCAAAGCTAAAAAGACAGGTGCCACTTGCGTGTCTCTTGAGCAGAGGTCCTACCCTCTGAGGGACACATGGTTACAGTTAGCATCCCCTGAGATGCTGCCTGCCTCCATCCCCAGGTCCAACGGTCTCTACACAGCACTGACGCCTGAGGTCGAGGTCCCTGGGAGGCATGACCTGCCCAGGAGGGACCTGGGGCTGACTGCAAGGGGCCAGGTGACCAGATGTGGGAACCTGGGGCTGGGAGCAAGGGCCAGGGCATCCCCTGCTGCTACTCCAGTGGGGTTTGGGTATGACCCTGAAGGGGCATTGCTGGGCTGCAGGAATGGGAAGAACCACACCGAAAGGGGAAACATGGTTGGGAGGCCCCCCGAGGCCACTGGGAATGTGAGAAGGGCTGCAGAGCTTCCTGCAGAGGGTTCCCAGGCCACTGGAGTCTCAGCACAGCACTAAAGATAGCAGCAGAGCCTGAGCTGGGGGAGTATCGGCTTCTGCACCCACAGCTGACCTGACAGCTGCAGATGCCCTGACGGGCAACGTCTTGAGCCAGGTGGGACCCTTCCCACCACTGAGCTCTCAGGAAAGGCCCTGAGCAAAGGCAGGTCTCCACCGGCTTCAGGGGGTCTTCCCTGGGCGGTGTGTGTCTGCTGGTGCCTTGCCCTGCCCCACCCCACCTCTGGTGGAAGCTGCTGCTATGTCCCCCTCACCCCTCACCTTGGGCCCCAGAGACACTTATTTTTGATTCTGGAAGCAGGAGTTGCTGAGGAGTCTGGTTTATTTTAAAATCCAGTGAAGGGAAACCAACCATTGTCACCCGAGGCCATCTGCCCTGGTGGAAGGTGGGGGCTTTGCTGAGGGCCAGAATGGTGCCTGGTGGATCCAGTGCGCACCTGCGGCTTCCTCAGCAAGCAATAGGAGGTCTGGGGAGGGCTGGGGCTTGCTTCTGGCCCCCTGAGGACAGGGTTCAGGCAGAGGCCTCAGGCAGGAGTCTTCAGGGGCTGCAGGTCAACCTCACAGAAGCTGAAGAAAAGATCAGGGTGGTCCCACAGCAAGTCCCCAACCTTTTTGGCACCTGGGACAGGTTTCATGGAGGACAATTTTTCCGTGTTGGGGAGGAAGGTTTCGGGATGAAACTGTTCCACCTTAGTTCATCAGGCATTAGATTCTCACAAGGAGAGCGCAATCCAGATCCAAGTGTGCAGCTCACAGTATGGTTCATGCTCCTGTGGGAATCTGATGCCCAGGCTGATCTGGCAGTGGGTGGAGCTCAGGCGGTCATGCTCCCTCAATGCTCCCTCACCTTATCCTGTGCTGCCTGGTTACTAACAGGCCACAAGCTGGTACTGGTCCGTGGCTGGGGGATGGGAACCTCTGCCCTATAGGATCGGTCTTGGTATACCCAGCCCAGGAAACAGAGCCCAGTGACTTCCCAGTTTCTCAACCAGAGAGGCCCAGGCCCTGGACCCCAGAACAAGCCAGGAGAGGGGGTAGAGGCGGCTCAGGCCCGGGCAGGCAGCCCAGGTCGCCAGGATTGTGGTCCTCCCCATGCCTGCTTCAGGAGTCCTGGAGTTTGTGATGCTGCACCTTAGGGAGGCCTGAGCCATAGTTCTCCAGTTGCTTCTGCCGGTAGCAGTGCAGGGCCAGGAGAGGGGACACAGGAGGCCTTGCGTCACTACTGCATGGGGCCAAAGGGGGCCCGCCGATGGCCCAACACGGGCAGCATGGCTGCCGCCAGGAAGATCCAGAACGTGGGAGGGGCAAGGCTCCCGCCCAGACTCCAGGCCTGGTGTCCATGGGACCGGCAGGTCAGCACCCCGGGCACAGCGGGGAGGCTGCATGGGCACCGCAGGCCCTATCTCTGGGCAGCTCTGGGAGACACACAGCTACTGGGAGGTGCACAGAGGCCAGCAAAGACCAGTGAGGGGCTCAGTGGTCCTCAGGCCTGGGCCGGGGCGGGCCCTTGGAGCTGTGGAGTCCTGAAGGCTGGAGTTGGGGGACCCAGAGAGCAGCCTCTGTTGGGGGCTGGTCTTCCCAAGAAGATCCCAGCCCCTCCTTGGGACGGAAGCGATGGGAGATCCTGGGGCGAGGAAGCTCCAGCTCCGGCGGGAAGGGCGTCCGGTGCCCTCAGGCAGAGCAGCCACAGGCAGAGCGGCCTGGAGGCCATGCTACCGCGGGCTGCGGAGTCCAGCGCGGCCCGGCCGGCGACAGACACTGGCCAGAGGGTCACTGCCCTGTAGAGGAAGGACATGCCCGGGGAGCCACCTGCACTCGGCTCACACTCCGCTCCCAGGACCCCCAGGTCCCTGCCCAGGCCGCCCTCAGGTGAGCACGGACCCCGGGGCTGGACCCGCCCAAGCCGCCCCGACCTCAAGTCCCGGACGCTCCGCGCCGCAGGAAGACACAGTGCGCCCCAGTCCGCAGTCTGGGGTGTGGAAACACGGCCAGGACGCGCACGACAGGACCTCAGCAGCGGCGCGGGGAGACGGCCGACCCCAAGCCCTGCGGCGAAAAGAAACCCCCGGCCCACTCGGTGCAGACACCGCCTCACACAGCAACCTCGCGGGAGCAGCCGGTGGTCATCCAAGCACGCCCCGGCCCTTGTGCGCGTGCGCTTCACGTGAGGTCACCGCCGCCCGGAAGCGCGCAGTCACCCTCCGGCCGCCAGGGGGCGCGCCCCGCCTTCCCGTCCCGCTCTCTCGCTGCTGACGGCGCATGCGTCCGTCCAGCTCCGCCTTTGCCTCCAAGGCTTTGCGGTCTTTGCGGCGTCCTCTTCCGACTGCGGGTTGTGCTTCCGGTGCGGAGGTCACGGACAAGATGGTGCCGCCGGTGCAGGTCTCTCCGCTCATCAAGGTGATCCAGGCTTTGCGGCCGCCGCCCAGTGCTCTGGGCCCCTCCATGTCCCGCCCCGCAGCTCCCACCCCGCAGGCTGCGACCCCCGTCCCCATGATCCCCGCCCGGCGACCCGACCCCCACCCCTCCTGCGACCTCTGCCCGGCGACCCCACCATCCCCTCTCCTCCCGCGACCCCCATCCCGCGAGTCCGGTTTCCCGCCGCCTCTGACCAACCTCTCTCGCAGCTCGGCCGCTACTCCGCCCTGTTCCTCGGTGTGGCCTACGGAGCCACGCGCTACAGTGAGTGACCGCGGGCGGGGCCGGGGCCGGGGCGGGATCTGCTCGGCTTTCCTGTGGAGCTCTTCCTGTGCCATTTGGTGAACTCCAGCCCTGGAAGCGGGGCTGGGACGCATGCGAGGCTGCAGGACCGTGTCCTCCACCGAGCGTGACCCCTAGAGTGGAAACAGCTCACCCAAAGCTCAGGCCTCTGAGGCTCGGGCGGGGGACTCGAAAACGGCTGCTGCTTGTTGAAAACGGGTGCTCAGTGGGTGTTGGAGTGCTAAGGTCTGACGGGAGGCAGTCACTGTTCACAGAGGAGGAGTGAGCCAGTGCATGAGGGGGTGGGCAGCAGGGACCCTGTAGCCTCTGCATTGGACTCTTTAGGGTGAAGGTCAGACGTTGACTCTCATTGACATAAAGAGAGGGGACAGCAGGTGCTTCTGGTTCACAGCGTCGCTGAAGATACCTTGACCTGTGGACGCAGTTCCTTTTATGCAGCATTTCCAGTGAAGTTTATTCTCCTGCATTCCCCCAAACAGGTTACCTAAAACCTCGGGCAGAAGAGGAGAGGAGGATAGAAGCAGAGGAGAAGAAGAGGCAGGATGAACTGAAACGGATTGCCAGAGAATTGGCAGAAGGTACGTGTGACACTGGCCTTTATAGATTGTCCCTCCCAGGTTTGTGCAGGGATAAGGTGGAGAAGGACATTTAAGCAGAGCTAAGTAGATGTGGATTGTTTAAAAACAGGGAAGCGGCCGGGCGCGGTGGCTCAAGCCTGTAATCCCAGCACTTTGGGAGGCCGAGACGGGCGGATCACGAGGTCAGGAGATCGAGGCCATCCTGGCTAACACGGTGAAACCCTGTCTCTACTAAAAAAAAATACAAAAAACTAGCCGGGCGAGGTGGCCGGCGCCTGTAGTCCCAGTTACTCCAGAGGCTGAGACAGGAGAATGGCTAAACCCAGGAGGCGGAGCTTGCAGTGAACTGAGATCGCACCACTGCACTCCAGCCTGGACCACAGAGCAAGACTGCATCTCAAAAAAAATAAATAAAATAAAAATAAAAATAAAAACAGGGAAGCTGGCCAGGCATGGTGGCTCATGCCTGTAATCCCAGCACTTTGGGAGGCCAAGGCGGGCGGATCACCTGAGGTCAGGAGTTCAAGACCAGCCTGACCAACATGGTAAAACCCTGTCTCTACAAAAATTAGCTGGGCATGGCCGGGTGCGGTGGCTCACGCCTGTAATCCTAGCACTTTGGGAGGCTGAGACAGGCAGACTGCCTGAGCTCAGGAGTTCGAGACCAGCCTGGGCAAGATGGTGAAACCCCGTTTCTACTAAAATACAAAAAATCAGCCGGGCATAGTGGCAGGCATCTGTAATCCCAGCTACTCAGCTGAGGCATGAGAATTGCTTGAACCTGGGAGGTGGTGCTTGAACCCGGGAGGCGGAGGTTGCAGTGAGCTGAGATCACACCACTGCACGCATTCCTGGGCAGCAAAGCGAAACTCTTTGTCTAAAAAAAAAAATTAGCCAGGTATGATGGCGGGTACCTGTAATCCCAGCTACTCAGGAGGCTGAGGCGGGAGAATCGCTTTAACCTGGGATGCAGAGGTTGCAGTGAGCTGAGATTACACCATTGCACTTCAGCCTGGGTGACAGAGGGAGACTCCATCTCAAAACAAAAAAACAAACAAAAACAACTGGGAAGCTGACGTGGTCTTTTTAGGTTGCCTGAGTGTAGTAATGTGCTTTTCTTCTAACCTTCCAGCCCAAGATGACAGCATATTAAAGTGAGTGACCCTGCGACCCTCTCTCTGGAGCAGCAGTGGATGAATAAAGCCTCCTGTGCTGTGTGATACTCTGGCTCCTTCTCATTTGCTGTCACTGGTTGTCAAACTCCTAGGTTGAAGTTCTGTCCCTCTCCCAGTTCACATGAGGTGGAAGACAGGGAGGGGCTTTCAAAAGTATTAATCCACGTGACCCTTCACAGACCCAGAATGCATCATACAAACACAGCGGGAAGGACAGACACGCGCTGCCTGTTCTGTCTGGGGCATCCAGGTGGGCGCCCCAAAGGGTGTCTGTAATGGAGTCAGTCAGCTGGAGGCCTCATGAGTACTGGGGTTGTCTTCATTCTGAGTTCTAGGCTGCTGCTGTCAGCAACCCAGACCCCTGGATGGGGAGAGGTGGGCACTGGCTGCCGCCCTTACAGTTGGGAAGCTGGGTCCTCCACGATAACTCCTCGCCCCCACCTGCCACTTCACAAATCCTCCCTTTGATCCCAAGAGGTGGCCAGGTCAGACTTGGGACTAAAAGTCCAGTGATGTGACCTCATGAGGACAGGGCCTGAGTGCTGTTTGAGCTGTGCAGGGAGGTGGTCCTGTGGTGCCTGAGCGACTTCCCTTCCCTGCAGGCTTCCTGGACTTCTCGCCCCTCCTGGCTATGAGCTTGCCAACAGCTCTAACCCTTGGCCTGGTGGTTTGCAATGGATAGATTGAAGTTGCTACTTCCCAATTACATGCCTTGAACAAATCTAGGCTTGGAGCCCCAGTTTGTAAAATGAGTTCATTTGCAAATGTGAGGCCAAAGGGAGGAGCAGCCTACAAGCTTTTCAGGACATTTGGTTAAGGTGAGGTTTGAGTGAGCAAGATGCTTTCACATTCTGTCCTGGCGTCCAGAGGGGCTGGTTGCAGGGTCCTTCAGAACCTCTTAGGAGCCCCTCATCCCAGTCCCAGGCTCTGGACACCAGGGGTCTCTGACCAGTGAGATGAAAATGAAGGCTGGGCACGGTGGTTCACGCCTGTAATCCCAGCACTTTGGGAGGCTGAGGTGGGCGGAACACTTGAGGTCAGGAGTTCAAGACCAGTCTGGCCAACATGGCGAAACCCTGTCTTTACTAAAAATACAAAAAATAGCTGGTTGTGGTGATGGGTGCCTGTAATCCCAGCTACTCAGGAGGCTGAGGCAGGAGAATTGCTTGAACCCAGAAGGTGGAGGTTGCAGTGAGCCAAGATCATGCCACTACACTCCAGCCTGGGTGACAGAGTGAGACTGTCTCAAAACAAACAAAAAAACCCAGCACCCCCTTCCTGCAGGCCTCTGACTGTGCTGGGCATGTCTGCTGCTCTCCCATGCCCACCCCAATGAGCCCATCTAGTTAAGTGTCAATTGGTGTCGGGAGCAAATGCTTTGGAGCTCCCATCATGAGTTGAACATCCTGAATTTAACATAATTCCCATTTCAACTGGGAAGTCCGTTTCTTTGCCTCTGTCCTTTACTCCAGGCTCACCCATATTTAGTCATGGGGGTGCACAGGCATCAGCATCCAGCCCCGCCCACCCCTCCTGGTGCCGTCTGGAGCCATCAGAGCCACTGCGTGGTGTTCATTATAGATCATTTCTGCTCAGACCACTGAAGTTGGATGGCCGCTCTACCTGTGGCCTGGACCTTTCTGGCAGAATTTTTCTGATGGGTCAAATATAGTGTGGCTTCTGCTATCATTTTACCACAAATCATGGGCAAGTTGTTTTCCGTTTATTTTATTCTGAATTTCTGAGCATGTGTGTTTTTCTAAACCAGATGAGAAACGGCCTGTGCCCATCTGTCTACCTGTACACACATATGTACATGTGTGGCTGCACATGTTCTCAGTGATTTCAGAGTTCATGGATGGATCCTTTTCAAAGACCTCCCAGTGGTAACTATCCAAAAACTATGAGTAATGTAAGCTACAATTTATTCACAGTTGGCTTCAGTTTATAAAAACACGGGTGGTGGCTCATGCCTGTAATCCCAGCACTTCAGGAAGCTGAGGCGGGGTGATCATCTGAGGTCAGGAGTTTGAGACCAGCCTGCCCAATATGGTGAAACCCCATCTGTACTGAAAATACAAAAATTAGCCATGTGTGGTGGCGGGCGCCTGTAGTCCCAGCTACTCGGGAGGCTGAGGCACGAGAATCGCTTGAACCTGGGAGGTGGAGGTTGCAGTGAGCTGAGATTGTGCCATGGCACTCCAGCCTGGATGACAAAGCAAGACTCCATCTCAAAAAAAAAAAAAAAAATTAAAATATTCAAAATGATCTTCAGTCATTTTCTTGGACTTCCTAACCTCTGGTAGCAAATGGCCACAGGCAGAACCCACATCCTAGTGGGTGAAGACTGAGGGAGCCATTGGGTCCCCACCGGCCTGGTGCTCACAGGATACAGCAGGTTGAAGACTTGGGTGCTGGGCCGCCATTGCAAATTTCTGTGCCTACTGCAAGGGAAGACGGAAGATGGTGAGTGGGACCACCTGTGCACACCAGCCTGTTCATTCCCTCCTGCCTGGTGTGACCTCTACCAACCCCTGCAGGAGGAAGGACAGTGCCTGGGCCTGTGACCAGTCCAAGCTGATTAGCCAGGCTGAGCCTTTCTTAGTGCTTTAGCCCCTGTTGACACTGTGCCCTGATTATGCTCATCGTGGCCTTCCACAGCGCTGAAGTCTCCTTGTTTATGTAGCATGGGATAGCAGGAATAGCATGGGGTCGGGGAATAGCACGGGATAGTGGGAATAGCGTGGGGTAGTGAAATAGCACGGGATAGGGGAATAGCACGGGATAGTGGGAATAAATAGCGTGGCATAGGGGACTAGCATGGAGTAGTGGGAATAGCATGGCATAGTGGGAATAGCGTGGGGTAGGGGAATAAATAGCGTGGCATAGCGGGAATAGCATGGGATGGGGAATAGCATGGGATAGTGGGAATAGCACGAGATAATGGGAATAGCATGGTGTAGTGAAGAATAGCATGGGATACTGGGAATAACATGGGGTAGGGAACTGGCACGGCATAGGGGAATAGCATGGGACATTGGGAATAGCATGGGTAGGGAAATAGCATGGGGTCGTGGGAGTAGGATGGGGTAGTGGCAACAGCATGGGGTAGCTGGAATAGCATGGGGTAGTGGGAGCAGCATGGGGTAGTGGGAATAGCATGGGGTAGCTGGAATATCTTTGGGTAGTGGGGGCAGCATGGAATAGTGGGACTAGCGTGGGGTAGTGGAAATAGCACGGGATAGTGGGAGCAGCACGGGATAGTGGGAGCAGCACGGGATAGTGGGAGTAGCATGGGGTAGTGGGAGCAGCATGGGGTAGTGGGAATAGCATGCCAAATCTCAGAGCTAAGGTAGCCAATTGCGGGCAAATGGCCAGACCACAATGCTTTTGGGATTTGAACTTGGGGGTGTGCTGACTTGTTACTTGTTACAAGTCTTTTATAAAGAACGTAACATGTGGTTATTTCTTTAGTGAAAAATGGGGTTCATCAGCTAGGAACAGGAAACTTTTCAGTTTGGGTTTGCTACCGAGATGGAGTCAGCTGCTGCTCTCCCCCGCCGTGGCCCCGCTCCCTGCACCATGGCCCTGTCCACCTCGGGGCTGCTTGAAAGTGGCTCTGCTTTTCTCCATTTTAACTCTGCTCTGCGCCTTGTCTTTTCACTTCGTTTTGGGAGAGTCACCGAGTCCCTGCCCCGCAAGCCACACACAGTCAGACCTTTCTTGAGCGCCACCCTCTCCTCCTCCTTCTTCTCCTCCAGAGCCTTCACTTTGGCTTCGTACTCATCAGCCAGTGCCTTCCACTCCTTCCTGTTGTTCTGCAGTCGGTCGAACATGGGCAGGATCTCTTCGTGGAAACGGGAGAACTCCTGAGGGGGGGTCGAGAAGTCACCACGAGTCTTGTCCTGCCTGCTCTCCAAAAGTAAGATAGCCCTTCCCCAGCTGCTCCCCCTCGTAGGGGAACTGCCTGGCAGGAGGAGGGAGCGCCATGGAGGGGGCACCTTCCCAGCAGAGCCCTATGAAGGGAGAAACCTCGGGGCTTGTGTTGGTGACATTAAAGCCGGGAGCTTTAGGGTGTGAATGCTTAAGATGCAGTGTTGCAGGGAGAGGAACCCAAGAATGAGCAGAACAGCTCAGAGGGTGGGGGCAGGGTGCCGGGCAGAGGAGTGGTGGGCGCAGGTGGACAGCAGGCCCTGCAGTGCCTTCTCCCGTCCTTCCCCCTCCCCACATGGCACACATCATGTAACACACCACACGTGTGCACTCGCGCACATCACATGGAGTGTGGTGGGGTGGGGGAGGCAGTGGGGGGCACCTGCAGTGGGGTCGTGACCTGTGGCCACTTCAGGCCCAAATATCCTCCCTTGTCCCACCTTCTCCCTAGCACTGATGACCTGGGGCGGGGAGTGGGCACGTCCCACTCCAGGACAACTTCATGTGGAACCCATGGCATCCTCCTTGGGGTGTGGATTCTATCACCAGGGAGAGCAGCCGGAGGCAGGTGGCTCTTGTGGGCATCACACAGGGGCCCCACGGTCAGACCCCTGCCCCAGCGAGTCTCCCCCTCACTGCCCGCCTTGCATCTTTGGAGACTCAGCTGGCATCGGACTATGGCAGATTGGCAGGGATGTGGCTCCTCCTGCTTTTCCAGACGCCACTGCGGGCAGGCACAACAGCAGACAGGCCGACCCAGCCTTGCCTCGAGGGTTCACAGACATGGAATGAATGAACCCACAGGGCTGCATCCAGGGCCCCCAAAACAGAGTGTGCTGGCTGCGGCGGGGGCCACTGAGGAGGGACTTCTGGGGTGGGCCTGGAGGCCATCGGAGGACATTCTGGGCTGGGAAAGGGCTCAGAGCTTCCAGGGGGGCAGCAGGGTGAGGACGGGCTGGGGCACCTGTGGGGGTACGGACACTGATGTTCCTCTTCGAGAGCGGCATGAAGCCAGCACTGGCATCCCTGCTCCAGTGAGGACGTCCACCGGGCCCCTGTGTGAGTCCACATGACTCCAGCCCACGGCCCCTTGCCTGCTCCCAGCCACGCTGCCCCAGTCAGCTCGGAACACCTGTGAACCACGAACCTTGTACACGAATGTGCACACGAAGTCGATGAAGCCCACTTGGAGCTTGGGGAGCTCGGCCGCCTTGTTCCGGTCCATCATAGGCTGGTGGGAGGAGCAGAGGGCCGGAGAACAGTGACCGGGCAGGCAGCTCCTCAGACCCCGCCCAGCCCCCCGACCCTGCGACACAGGTGTGCTCGTGGAGACACAGCCTGGGAAGCAGCCTGCCCGACAGAAACTGGCTCTCGGGAGGGGAAGCTGACACCCTCCCCCTTGGCCAGCTGCTCCACAGCTCCTAGGAACTGTGGGCAGCTCCTTCCCACAGCTGCTGTTGGCTCCAGCCCATGGTCCCCTGAGGGCCGCTCCCTCTTGGCTCTGGGGACCCTTCTTACAGCTGGGGAGAGGCAGGGAGGGGGATGGCGCTGTACACGGTGCCGAGCCCAGACAAGCTGCCGAGCCCGGACACGCTGCACTGCCCAGATACTTGGCTGACCAGGACCTTGCCATGCACTCGCCTGGGGCAGACAGATGTGCTCTGGAGCTGTTTCTAGTGTCAGACCCCGAGTGCCCTGGGCTATCTGTCAGTCTCCTCACAGCCTCCCCGTGGAGGGTGAACCACACAGGACTCTAGAGGCCGGGTCCAGGGGATGAACCTGCTGCCTGTCCTTCCCCTGTGGGGCTTTGCTGACCAACCAAGGCCCCCTTTCCTGCCGAGGCTGCATCTGGCCTAAGCCCTCTCCACTGCAGGCTCCAGACAGCCCATCACCACCCACTGGAGCAGGTGTGTGAGAAAGCACAGCTCCCACCTGGTCCATGTGGGGCTGGGGCAGCCCTGCCTCTCCTGTTCCCTGGCGCCTATCCTACCTCTCCCATTTGCTGGCACCTCTCCTGCTGCCAGCAGGTATCCAGACCCCGCTGCTAACCTGAGGACCCTGGCATTGTCCATCATACCACGGCGTGGGCCCGAGACACTCCCCATGGGTTCTCCGCCCCAGCACCCTCCCCAGGGCTTTCCTGGGACATGGCTGGAGGCCCCGCTGGGGTTCCCCTGCAGAGCTGCCTGGACCCAGAGGCTCTTGGTGATGAGCCGGTGGCCCTCGTTCCTTCAGTGCCAACAACGTCACCTCTGTGTAAGCATCGCTCAAGCCACAGCTGCACCCAGATCCGAGCCACCCATACGCATGTCACGTGACCCCCACAAACTGAGATAAAGCCCCAGGACCTCAGAACCCCCTGCCTGACCCCAAGCCAGGACCTGAGGCTCCCGAGGACCAAGAGGGGTCTCTAACGCCCATTTCAGGAGTGGAAGTTTCCAGAAGCAGCACTCACAATGGGCTGCTGATCCAAGACTGTCCTTTCCAAGTCACCTTGCTCCCAGAACTCAGCAGCCACAAGGAGTGCGACCTGGAGGCAAAGGAAGGCAGCTGTCTGTGGAGCTCTGAGCCCATGTGGAGGGCCTGGGCCTGCCCTGTGAGGCTCTGAGCCTCGGTCTTCTCCTCCCCAGACCCCCAGGGTCCTCACCAAACAGGGTTCTGGTTGGGCACACTGCAGCAGCCGCCCCCCCCCCCTTGCCACCCTGGCCTGGCCCAGAGGCGGAGGAGGAGGCAGCCCTCAGCGCTCCTTGCAAACAATGGTCCTTCGTCTGCGAGGCTCCCACGGCCCCCCACCTCCCCCGCCGGCAGTCCCCTGTGCTGAGAGGTGCGGACTCTGGGTCTGGAGGGCTCTGTGTCCTAACCTTGCTCTGGACTTCCCAGGGCTTGGTGATGGCAGAGAGATCGCAGGCTGTCATCATCATGGCCCTACAGACACACAAGCCAGCATGAGTGCTGATGGGCATCTGCTGAGGGCATCTGCTGAGGGCATGAGTGCTGATGGGCATCTGCTGAGGGCATCTGCTGAGGGCATCTGCTGAGGGCATGAGTGCTGATGGGCATCTGCTGAGGGCAGGTGGTCTATATGTGTTTTCTTTTTTGAGATGGAGTCTTGCTCTGTCACTTAGGCTGGAGTGCAATGGCGCGATCTCAGCTCACTGCAACCTCCACCTCCCCATTCTCGTGCTTCAGCCTCCCGAGTAGCTGGGATTTCAGGCGCCCGCCTCCACGCCCGGCTAATTTTTGTATTTTTAGTAGAGACGGGGTTTCACCATGTTGGCCAGGCTGGTCTGAAACTCCTGACCTCAGGTGATCCACTCACCTTGGCCTCCCAAAGTGCTGGGATTACAGGCTTGAGCCACTGCACCTGACCTGGTTTATATGCATTTTCTTACTGGGTCCCTGGGACCAGCCTGCGGAGGTGCTGGTTGTGAATCACCATTTTACAGGTGAAAAAGTGGAAAGTCAAAATGAAGTAAGTTATCGCCCAGGGCTACAGACCAAGGCAGTGCCTGTGTGCTCCCCACCTCTGCACCCTCTCCCTGAGCGTTGGGGGGAAGTAAGGACAGCGCATTTGTTTCACAGGCCTCTACAAGCTGCCGCGACCGGCTCTTTCTGCTCCAGAGCATCTGGGGAGGGCTGCAGGGTTAACCAGTTGGTGAGTGGGTGGGGTCCCTGCGGGGGAAGCACAGCCCTCGTGCCCCCTCCGCCCGCGCTCACATGACGATCTCCTTCCGGGTGGTCTCCAGGGACAGGTACTCCACCCAGCTCTTCTTGTCCTCGTAGTTCTTGGACTCATCCACGATCTTCTGAAACATCGCTCTCTTCCTGAACCCAGGAACAAGGGAGGTGCAGGTGGGAGCAAGTGTGGAGACCCCGCCCCAAGCGCCCGTCTGCAGGGAGGAGCGGAGCCGGAGCGCGGCCCCGTCGGGGTGTGCGGGCAGGGACAGAATCCGGGGCTGCGTCCCCCGGGCTAACCGGCCGCTGCGCCCCCGTGTCTGCTGGGGGTCCCAGGCTTCCCGCCCGCCCCGCGAGGCGCCCCTCCCGGGAAGGCGCGCACTTGAAGTACAGGGCCAGGTCCGTGGCGATGATGGCGATGTCCATCAGGTGGATCACGTGCTCGTGCTGCCGCCGGTTCAGGTTCTGGTAGATGTTCAGGGTCTGCGGAGGTCGTGCCCAGCGCGTCAGGCGCCCTGCGGTCACCTCTCGGGGTGCCCGGGGACCCCGCCCCCTCCGCCCCGGCTGCCTGTGCCTCTCACGTCCCCGGGCCCTCGGTGGGCGGGCCCCCTAAATCCGCCTGCTGCTCAGAGCCCTCCTCAGGGTGCCCAGCCCTCCGCCAGCGGCTCCCGCCCGGGGTCATCAGCTTGGGATGCAGATGGCCTCAGAGGTCACCACCGGGGAGGGCAGGGAGGGGGCCGCTGAGGGTCCAGTTCCTCGGGGGCCACTCAGGGCTCGGCTGCCCCTCATTCCCCCGCTGGTGGGTCCCAGGCCGCTTCCCCCTCGGCTTCCACCCCACCCGACCCCACGAGGGGTCCTCTCCAGATGTGGATCGGGCCCCACAAGCGTCTTCCCAGAGTCTCCCATGCACCTGCCCCCAGCCTTGGCCCTGGGCCTTCTCTGCTACCCTCACCCAGTGCTCACCCACCCAATGCTCACCCTCCGCATCAGAGCCCTGCGGTCCTGCGGACGCTGCATCCCCAGCACCCACAGCAGACACCGAAAATGAGGATACCAACCTCCTCGGAGAGCAGGAACTTCCCGAACTCCAGGTGGTGCCGCTCCAAAATGGAGGAGCCGTGGAGTTTAGCCAAGGGGTTCTGGGACCTGTTACACAGGCGGTGGAGGTGAGGCCCATGGCACCTGCCCTCAGCCCACCCTGTGCTCTGCAGCCCCTCCAGACGAGCCCCACTTTCTTTTTCTTTCTTTTTTTGAGACGGAGTCTCGCTGTTACCCAGGCTGGAGTGCAGTGGCCGGATCTCAGCTCACTGCAAGTTCTGCCTCCCGGGTTCCCGCCATTCTCCTGCCTCAGCCTCCCAAGTAGCTGGGACTACAGGCGCCCGCCACCTCGCCCGGCTAGCTTTTTGTATTTTTTAGTAGAGACGGGGTTTCACGGTGTTAGCCAGGATGGTCTCGATCTCCTGACCTCGTGATCCACCCGTCTCGGCCTCCCAAAGTGCTGGGATTACAGGCTTGAGCCACCGCGCCTGGGCCCCACTTTCTTTCTTTTTTTTTGAGACAGGGTCTGGCTCTGTCGCCCAGGCTGGAGGGCAGTGGTGCAGTCATGGCTCAACACAGCCTTGACCTCCTGGGCTCAAGTGATCCTCCCACCTCAGCCTCCTAAGTAGCTGGGACCACAGGCGTGCGCCACCATACACAACTATGTTTTAAAAAGTTTTTGTAGAGGAGAGATCTTGCCATGTTGCCCAGGCTGGTCTCGAACTCCTGGGCTCAAGCAGTCTGCTCGCCTTGGCCTCCCACAGTGCTGGAGTACGGGTGTGGCCCACTGCCCCGGCCGTGGACTCCACTTTCTACATAGTCTGCTATGCGGAGCCCGATTCATGCCAAGGGCGTGGAGTTGATGTAGGGCTAGTTCACACGCCCGCCTGCGGTGCCTACTTCATCTGATACAGGTTGTTGGTGCCGCGGTGGTCGATGTCGTGGCACAGGCCAGCTGTCACCATGGCGAAGGCCTCCAGGTCTGTGTAGTAGCTCTTCAGTTTGCCGGTCTGTAGAGACAGGGCCGCCTTGCTCACCGGTCCTGGCTCCAGCAGGGTGGGGAGTGGTGAGGGGCTGGGATGGCAGAGGAGTCGGCCCGGGTGCCCTCCAACCACTGCAGGACTGGGGGGCGGGGTGCGCGGTGTCAGAGCGCGTTGCCCTCCTCCATCCCTCTGCCCTGGGAGGACCCCCATCTCGTCCCTCCAGGTGCATGAGCGCTGCCCTCGGTACCAGGAGGGCCCGCACAACCCTGGCCATTCTGGCAGCCACGCACCATGAGCAGCGTGAACATCGTCTGGGCCACGTTGAAGCCGTGACGCCAGTTGTGGTAGGTGATTCTCCGGTAGCCTTTGCTGATGGAGAACAGGAACCGCACCAGGACCTAGGGGGGCGGAGAGGACACAGGGCTCGGCGGCCAGTGTGCGAGTCCCACCAGAGTGGCACATGTGGTTCACTTCATGGTGGAAGCTCTGCTCCGTGCCGTCATCCCCACACCCTATCTCCTGGACTCCCCAACCGTCCCCATCCCTGTGTTTCCCCCGGCCTCCACTGGCCTTCTTGGGTAGGAGCTGCCACATTGGCACCTATGGGGTGGAGCCAGGCAGGGCAGGAGCTGAGAACAGCCCCAGCCTTCAGGGGCTGCCCGGCCTCCATCCGACTGCCTGGCCTCAAGCTGGGAGGAGGACCCCTGGGGACACAGCATATTTTAAGATGTCAGTTTTAGGCATGGACATTTGAATGAGCAGAATGTGTGGGCTGCAGGCTGGGATGGGAGAGCCGATGTCTGCAGGGCAAGAGAACGCTGGTCACTGGGAGCTCTTCCTGCAGCCATTGTGATTTTTAGGGTCAGAAAATTATTTGGAAATATCTTTCATTCTGCACATATTTCTATACATCTTTTCTTGAGTGTTTTCCCTTACTATTTAGTAAAATTTATTTTGAAAATGCCGGCCTGCTGCACCTGTTCTCAGAGGGGCAGGAGAAAAGAGGATTCTCTTCCTTGGGCTGTGGGAAGCCCCCCGAGATGCAATGTTGGAAGCAGGGCAGAGCAGGAGAACCCAGGGAGGGCACAGAGCTGTGGACGAGGGCTGGGAAAGCCATCCCGTCCTCCCCATGGGGTCTCTGAGAAGCGCTGCTGTGGCCAAACATGGAGGGCCACTTTGTGCTCTCTGTTTAGGTGATGGGATGCCTCCATCTCCTCAGCACCCCACACCAAATCCCCTGTTATTGCCAGATGATGTGCCTAATGATCAAATTGCTTGGAACTCCTAATAATAAAACTTTAAATCTATCCATTCACCATCCATCTGCTGTCCACCCATCCATTCACCCATTCATCGACCCATCTATTAATTCATGAATTGACCCACCTACTCATCTATCACTCATCCACCCACTTCTCCATCCATCCATCCATCCATTCACTTATCCAACCATCCAACTACCATTGGCCCACCCACCCATCCATCCATTTATCTGACCATCCAACCGCCACTGGCCCACCCACCCATCCATCCATTTATTCTTTGTTTCTTTCTGCTTACCTGTTTGCCTGCCTGCCTTCCTTCCTTCCTTCCTTCCTTCCTTCTTCCTGACCTCTCTCCTTCCTTCCTGCTTTCCACCCACCCAGCCACCCATCAATCCAGCCATCCAATTATTTGTTTTATGCTTACTTCCCGTATGCATTTTACCTGTTCTGTGAACACGTCTGCCCTCTAAATTTCCTGTGGGATCTGGAACCCCCAATCCCATCCCCCTCACCTTCTGGGGAACCTGAGGCCCTGCCCACATCCCCATCCCCACATCCTGGGTGCCCTCAGGGACCTGACTATGCGCCCTGCGGTGTCTCCCACCTCCTGGGGGATCTGGAACTTTCGCACCACGCCCAGCTCGTAGTACATCTGGATGCCGCATTTGACCAGGTCCAGTTCAGTGCACTCCAGGTCAGAGAAGTGGAATTCGTAGATGTCAAATGTGGTGGGTCCTGGCAGCTCCTCCTTCTGTGGGAGGGATTGTGGGCTGAGGGAAGTTGGCTCGCCACAGCCCCCACTTACTTCTCATCCTTTCTTCTCTCGGGATCCCCTGTCAAGCCTCAGACACCCCAGGCATCTCTGAGGAGACGTGTCATTCTGGCGCTCCAGCCTGTATCCCAGGCTGCTCACACGCCCCCGTGACTCAGCCTCACTCTCCCCTCTTCTACCCTGTGGCCCAACAGTGAAGAACTTGCCCAGTTGGGTGGACAGGGTGATGTTGTTGCAATAAGAAAACACAAAGGTGTGCACATGAAAAGAAACACACACACACGGATACAGACACACACGTGACACAGGCACACCTGGACACACGGCCACTCCTGTGAATACAAAGGCACCAGTGTGGACATACAGGCACACACATAAGCACCCAGGCACACCCACAGACACGCAGGCACACACGTGCAGACTCACACATGTAGGCTCACACACAGCCATGAGGTAACACACACAACAGTGGACTCACTGGCACATTCCCATGCTTGGCCCAAGGCCTCCTCACAAGGCGCACAGCCTGGGGAGATTCTGGGTGAATTGCACAGACAGACACAGGATGATGGGGACACCATGTAATCCCCACACTGATCCAGCAATGGTCTCTGGGAGACACACACAAGCATGTGTCTCTATATACCCATATGCACACACATGTGCACACAATACACACCCACCTGTGCACACACAAGCACACACACATAAACACCCATGTGTGCACACATACATGCACACACATACTCGTGTGTACACACGTGCACACACCCCCACATATATACACGTGTATACTCATACGCATGCACACTACATACCCACATGTGCACACACATGCACACAGACACCCCCGTGTGTGCACACATGCAGATGCACACACACTGGGTGTTGTAGGCACCTAGGCACTCAACAGCAGAGATGACATAGACAGGCACGTAGTCCAAGTCAGGCCCCACTAAACATCTGGTGAAGACTAAACATCTGGCAAAGCACAGAGGAGACAGGAAGACACGAAGATACACTCAGGAGTGCAGACATCAAACCCACATTCTGGTCTTGCAAACACACTCAAAGACACACTGGCTGAGACTGAAAGCCAGGCTTAGGTGGACACACGTACACTGAGGTGCTTAGATACACAAGTATACACACACACAGCACCAACATCCCCGATGTCACTGTGTGTGCAAAGCACCCTTGGGTCCCGGAGAATGGAGAGCTCTTCCTCCCAGCCTCACATGTGGCCGGCCTCCACTGGAGGGATGGGAGCGAGGTTCTTACCAGGATTTCGCCCAGCTCGTCCTCATCGCAGTCAGCAGGCTCCTTCCCCAGGCGTGCTCTGGTTGGCTAGCACAGAGACACAGACGCGTCACAAGAAGGAGCCTCGCGTGTGGGACAGGGTGACAGCAGTGCGTCCACCCCGTGTGACCTGGAGGAAGGTGCTGCCAAGAGCTCATGCCTTCTCCTTGGGAAGGCCCTGGCAGCCTCTGATCTGGAGACAAACGACCGTGGCACGGCCTGCTCACTTTCCCACCTGTCCTGTCTCCTGGGCACTGCTTTACAGTCCCCAGGTATAATGATGGGACTCTCTCATGATGACCAGGAGGGCTCTGGCCACACAAGGCCCCTGCCTGGGGAGATTGAGCACAGGGAAGGGGTACCGGGGCTATGCAGACAGAGAGATCTCAGGGGGTATGCCAGGGCTGTCCTCGGCTCTGGCCCCAGGGCCGTGCCCCTGCCACACAGAGAGAGCTGTGACCCCTGGGTAGCCTGGCCCCACTGCACAGAGGGAACCATGACCCCTGGGCGACCTGCCCCCACTGTGACCCCTGAGTGACCTGGCCCCACTGTGACCCCTGGGTGACCTGCCCCCACTGTGACCCCTGAGTGACCTGGTCCCCCACTGCACAGAGGGAGCCATGACCCCTGGGCGACCTGCCCCTGCCACACATCTGTGACCCTGGTGACCTGTTCCCGCCACACAGCCCCTGGACGACCTGCCCCTGCCGCACAGCCATGACCTCTGGGCGACCCCTGGATGGAGCCCTGGATGACCTGCTCCCACTGCAAAGCTGTGGCCCCTGGGTGACCCCTGGACGACCTGCCCCCGCCGCACCAGGATGAGCTGGATCTCGTCCCTGTCGCACTTCACGTGGTAAAGGACCATGTCCTGTGCAATGTCCTTGCGGTTCTCCAGCTTGTTCATCTTGTCGTGGGTGTCGGTGTTCATCACTGACCAGCCCAGGAACTGTGTCAGGGACTGGAGGGGGTGGCAGTGTCACTGGCGCTCAGTGCTCCTGGCGCGCCCCCTCCCGTGTGCCCGTGTGCCGGGCCCCGTGGCTCGGCAGGCAGGTCCTGGGGCTGCCACCGTGGTGTCGCAGTGCTTCCGTGCGGGGTCTCCCGGGTGCTCTGCAGAGTCCCCTGTCCCCGGGGGGGCCCTTTGTCATCCTCTCCCTGGCCGCACGCTGCACCACACGTACACAACACGCACACGAGCACGCACACATGGCTGAATGCGTGGCGGGGAGGCCCCCACACGGCACAGGCCCCACCCCTCGCAGGGCATCCCCGGCGGAACCACGTCTGCCCAGGTGCTTACCTCCATGAGAACCTCGTCGTGTTCGTCAAAGGGCTTCCCGTCCTTCCTGTTGTAAAACGTGGCGACCCCCACGATCTCCTCCTTCTTGTTGACAATGGGCATGGACAGCACATTCTTGATGAGCCACCCGGAGTCATCCAGGGCCCCTTCCTGCAGGAGCGGTGTCCAGAGCTGAGCTCTGCCCTGAGGCTGGCCCTGACCCAGTGTGGCCGGGGAGAGTGACCTCACGTCTTCTCCCCTGGAGCTGTGACAACTGGACTCATTCCTGCCTCTGCTCTCTGCATTTCCTTTCTCCCTCTCTCCCTCTTTGCATTTGGAGTTTATGTCCATGGTTTTTGTGTCAGGATATTTTCCCACTGGAGGAGGTGCACGCTGTTCTCCCACCAGGGGTGGTTTCACGGGCATGTGTGTGGGGGTTGCGGTCACGGCCTCACAGGTGCGTGTGGGGGCTGCGGTCACGGCCTCACGGGCGCGTGTGGGGGCTGCGGTCATGGCCTCACGGGCGTGTGTGGGGGCTGCGGTCACGGCCTCACGGGTGAGTGTGGGGCTGGGGTCCCGAGGAGCCGCTCTCCGTCCCGTGTGTGGCTGAGTGCTCTGCTGTCACCCTCTTAAAGTTCTTCATAATTAATCGCTAATCAAGGGGCCTCATGTTTTCATTTGCCCTGGACCCTGGGAATGATGTGGTTGCTCCTGTCTCCCATCCCACGGGTCCTGGGCCCGGCCAGTGAAATATGGACGGTGGGCTGGTTCCCAGAGGAGGCTCCCAGGGACAAAGTGTTTGGACCAGCCCGGTTGGCCCTCCACCTTCCCCAGGAGTGAGCCTGCCCTGGCCATGCAGCACCAGATGGACGTGCGTGGAGCAGACTCAAACCCTTGTCCAGCCGAGCCCAGTCTGGCCCAGCGAACCCAGCGAGTCCAGCTAAGACCAGCTTAGCCCCACTGAGCCTCAGCCGACCTCCAGACCAGTGAGCATGAAATACAGGCTTCTGGCCAGCTGCTGGGACTTCGAACTTGTTTCTTTTTTGTTTTTTTGAGACGGAATCTTGCTCTGTCACCCAGGCTGCAGTGCAGTGGCGTGATCTCAGCTCACTGCCACCTCCACCTCCCAGGTTCAAGCGATTCCTCCTGCCTCAGTCTCCAGAGTAGCTGAGATCACACCCAGCTAATTCTAATTCTTTTTTTTTTTTTTTTTTTGAGACGGAGTCTTACTGTGTCGCCCAGGCTGGAGTGCAGTGGCCGGATCTCAGCTCACTGCAAGCTCTGCCTCCCGGGTTCATGCCATTCTCCTGCCCGGCCTCCTGTGTAGCTGGGACCACAGGCGCCTGCCACCACGCCCAGCTATTTTTTTTTTTTTTTTTGTATTTTTAGTAGAGACGGGGTTTCACCGTGTTAGCCAGGATGGCCTCGATTTCCTGACCTCGTGATCCGCCCGTCTCGGCCTCCCAAAGTGCTGGGATTACAGGCGTGAGCCACTGTGCCCGGCCTCTAATTCTTTTGTGTATTTTTAGTAGAGACAGGGTTTCACCATGTTGGCCAGGTTGGTCTTGAACCCCTAACCTCAGGTGATCCACCTGCCACGGCCTCCCAAAGTGCTGATGAGCCACCACACTGGCTGAGGTTGTTTCTTAAGTGGCAAAAACTAATTCACTTCATCATTGCTGAATCAAAATCTCTTCTTTTTTTTTTTTTTTTTTT
>NC_045436.1:184026486-184026771 GCF_002776525.5 Piliocolobus tephrosceles
TTTTTTTTTTTTTGAGACGGAGTCTCCCTCTGTCGCCC
Source organism: Piliocolobus tephrosceles (assembly GCF_002776525.5). NCBI lineage: Eukaryota > Metazoa > Chordata > Mammalia > Primates > Cercopithecidae > Piliocolobus > Piliocolobus tephrosceles. Next base: position 184,026,525 of record NC_045436.1, read on the forward strand.
AGGCTGGAGCGCAGTGGCCGGATTTCAGCTCACTGCAAGCTCTGCCTCCTGGGTTTACGCCATTCTCCTGCCTCAGCCTCCCAAGTAGCTGGGACTACAGACGCCCGCCACCTCGCCCGGCTAGTTTTTTGTATTTTTTTTTTTTTAGTAGAGACAGGGTTTCACCGTGTTAGCCAGGATGGTCTCGATCTCCTGACCTCGTGATCTGCCCGTCTCGGCCTCCCAAAGTGCTGGGATTACAGGCTTG
>NC_045436.1:184027171-184027511 GCF_002776525.5 Piliocolobus tephrosceles
TTTGTATTTTTAGTAGAGACGGGGTTTCACCGTGTTAGCCAGGATGGCCTCGATTTCCTGACCTCGTGATCCGCCCGTCTCGGCCTCCCAAAGTGCTGGGATTACAGGCGTGAGCCACTGTGCCCGGCCTCTAATTCTTTTGTGTATTTTTAGTAGAGACAGGGTTTCACCATGTTGGCCAGGTTGGTCTTGAACCCCTAACCTCAGGTGATCCACCTGCCACGGCCTCCCAAAGTGCTGATGAGCCACCACACTGGCTGAGGTTGTTTCTTAAGTGGCAAAAACTAATTCACTTCATCATTGCTGAATCAAAATCTCTTCTTTTTTTTTTTTTTTTTTT
>NC_045436.1:184027611-184058790 GCF_002776525.5 Piliocolobus tephrosceles
TTTTTTTTTTTTTGAGACGGAGTCTCCCTCTGTCGCCCAGGCTGGAGCGCAGTGGCCGGATTTCAGCTCACTGCAAGCTCTGCCTCCTGGGTTTACGCCATTCTCCTGCCTCAGCCTCCCAAGTAGCTGGGACTACAGACGCCCGCCACCTCGCCCGGCTAGTTTTTTGTATTTTTTTTTTTTTAGTAGAGACAGGGTTTCACCGTGTTAGCCAGGATGGTCTCGATCTCCTGACCTCGTGATCTGCCCGTCTCGGCCTCCCAAAGTGCTGAGATTACAGGCTTGAGCACCGCGCCCGGCCTAAAATCTCTTCTTTTGTAAGCAAGTATAATTTCTACCAAGGCATGGACAGATACCTGAAATTTGAACGTTTCATCAGCGGAAGCATTCATGATGTTACAAATCTGAAAAAGGATCAGAAAAACGATTTCATCCAAAGCAGCTGAGGGTCTATCATGATCTAAAATGGCCTCTGTGGCCCTGAGGTGAGCTTCTAAGTAGGCAAAGCAGAGCAGCTGGGGGCTCGCTGAGGCACACGGAGGCTGGCCAGGGGCCTGGGACGTGGCAGAGACAAGGACAAGCACACATCGCTGCACCCAGTGAGGGTAAGGCTGTGGGGGCTCCAGACAGCACGGGACTCACAAAACCGCTTTCCGCCACGTAGCTTGGAAGGCCGCTGGCCAGGGCCCAGTGATCGGCTGGGGGTGTGCTGCGGGCAGAGAGCAGGGGTCAGACGGGCCAGGCCGGACTGGACGTGTGCGTGCAGGGGTCACACGGACTGGACGTGTGTGTGCTGGGGTGAGAGGGGCTGGACTGGACTGGACGTGTGTGTGCAGGGGTCAGGTGGGCCAGGCCTGGGTTGGACGTGTGTGTGTGCAGGGGTGAAAGGGGCCGGGCCAGGATGGACGTGTGTGTGCAAGGGTGAGAGGGGCTGGGCTGGGCTAGACGTGTGTGTGCAGAGGTGAGAGGCACCAGGCTGGGCTGCACGTGTGTGTGTAGGGGTCAGAAATGCAGGGCTGGCCTGGATGTAGGTGTGCAGGGGTGAGAGGGGCCAGGCTGGGCTGGACGTGCGTGTGCAGGGGTGAGAGGCACCAGGCCGGGCTGGACATGTGTGTGCAGGAGTCAGAGGGACCGGGCTGGGCTGGACGCGTATGTGCAGGAGTCAGAGGGACTGGGCATGTGTGCAGGGGTCTGGGGGTCTCTGGCGCAGTGTGCCATCCTCAGCATTTACTCTCTACTCTGAGCTCTAGGGGGCTGAGGAGGCGAGGAGGCCAGGGTGGGGGTTGGAGGACAGCTGTGCTTCCTTCCTCCTCCTCCCCACACTGCCATGCTGGGGCCCCTCCCTCTTGGAGCCCTTCCCTCTCTGGAGGCCGGTGGCTTCAGCCTGTCTTCTAGGACTCAGCGTTGGTGCCTGCCCTGCCACCCTGACCCTGACTTGTGCTCAAGCCTGGCACCTGGATCCTGGCTCCTGCTTGAGGTCTGGGGATGGGTCCTGATAGGCTTATGGGATCACAGGGCCACTGGGCCATGCAGCTGTCCCTCCCTTGGCTGGAATCCTGCCCTGACCTCCCGACTGGACTTCCCTCCTCTTCCAGCCCCACAGGGCCAAGACTCGGCCTCCCGGCTGGAGGCTCCACGGTCTGGGTTGGGCTGGTGGAGACAGGGTCAGGTCCTGGGGCCTTCATGCTCAACTGGTGCTGATGAGGCCACCTGGACAGCTTGCCTGGTCCCTGGACGTCCACTCTGGATGTCCACAGTGACTCAGGCTCCTCCGCTGCCCACGTCCTCCTCACCATCTCCCAGAACAGTGAGTTGGCTTCTGTCTCACCCCCCATTCCATTATGCCCCACGGCACACAGAGCACCACAGGTGGGGCTGGACCAGGCCGGCGCTGCTGACCACACCATGGGAGGCCCTGCGAGGACGGCCCTGGAGGCTGAGCCCGGGTCTGAGGGGTGGTCCCTCCCCCGGGGATGCTCCTGGCAAAACTCGGCACTTACGGGATGACCTTGATGTCCTCCTTGCCATGGAGGATGTAGTCGATCACTTTGTAGAAGACGATTTCCTGAGAAACAAAAGACCCTGGTCAGTGGGTTGCCTGGCCAAGCTCCAAGGGGCTCCCACACGCACACACACAGCCACACACAGCCACACACATGCACACTCCCACACATGTAACCGTGCATGTGTACACACATGAACAGATGTCTCCACCGTGCACAGGAATTCTACGAACGCAGGCGCACTCACAGCCATGTCCACACACAAGCAGACCATCACCAATACTCACGGGACACACATCACACGCCGTGGTTTAGATCTGTCTTCCCAGTCTGTGTCCCACACAATCCCACGCACAAGCTGGGCCCGTACTCTCACACACACGCACACGCATCCTACACGTGCACAGGAGGTCCCACGCAGGGAGATGGGGCAGCAGGAGTCCCCGCAACCAGAGCCGACGTGGGCCTTCACAGCCAGCCTGGCGGCCCTCATTCGGGGACCAGCCCTGGACACCCCATCCCTGGAGCGCAGCAGTAGGGGAGCCTGGTGGAGACGACAGACAGGCACCCGGGAGCCCACCTGCCAGTTCCCACCTCCCCAAACCCCACCCCTATCCCTCCCTCTCCTGCCCTGAAGTTGGAGCCAGGGAAACAGAGGCATGTGGACGGGCCCTGGGCCCCTCCCCTAAGACTCACCCGGCCATCCGGCGTGCGTGGGCCCGAGTACGGCTGGGACTCTCCCATCAGCACAGGCCACACGTCAAAAAATTCCTGGGCAGAGAAGAGGTGAGGGTGGGGCGGTCAGCGCAGGACCTGGGTCGGGCCAGGTAGGGGGTCCCTGAGCCGCCAAAGCCTCACCTTCTCCTTGGTCATGTCCAGGAGGCCCACGGAGTAGCGCTCGCAGTTGAGGTAGGCCCGCACCGTGTAGAAGGCCTTGTGGAACTGCCTCTCGATGTCCGTCAGCTCCTCAAACACCTTGTTGGCCGACCACAGCAGCACCTGCAGGGAGGGGCACACCTGTGGGCCTGCGGCCACCCCACGCTCACGCCTGTCTGACCACAGCAGCACGGGGTCAACTCAAGCCTGACACACAGGTGCGCTCCCGCGTCTGACCACCTGCCCAGCCGTGGAGCCCGGCACAGGCCCTGATTGGTGGCTCCGAGGCCAGGTTTCATCTGAGCGTGTGGCACCCCCACGCGCGGGGCCTCCAGGCTGCAGTCACGTCCCTGATCACTCACGCGTGGACAAGCGGAAAGTGGAATCTGCTGCTTTGACCTTCAGAGGCAAACATCCCCTGATCACTCACAAGTGGATGAGTGGAAAGTGGAATCCGCCGCTTGGACCTACAGAGGCAGACATCCGACCAGCCTTCTTCCTCTCGGCTGCTGCAGAACTGCCTGTGGCGAGCTGGGCTTTGAGAACATCAGGCCGTGGTTTCTGGACGTGGGGCCTCCTGTGGCTTCCACTAAGCATCTGAGAGTGAAGCGTTGCTGATGCACTCCACGAGGTCCTGGCCAGACCCTGCGCAGGACGTCCCACCGCACGGGTCCCTGGCTGCTGGGTTAGCGCTGCTGCCAGGCTCAGACTCACACCAGGGCCCTCCTGGGTCCACCTTTCTCTGCCTCCTTGGTCAAGGTCCAGACCCAGGCCCCTCCAGGCCCCACCTTCTCACACTCGTGGTGGCCGCTGGGTCTTCTACCGCGTGGTGCCAGCTCCCTTTCCTCCGCTGCGGCGTCCTAGCCCGGCTCTCTCCCCGCCAGGCCCTCTGAAGTTCTATCCCCTGGCACTCAGCTCATGGTGGGAACAGGACCAGGCTCTCCTGTTGCCAAGGGCAGTGAGACGTTCGTAGCTTTATTTCCCAATACATTGATTTTACTGATTTTAGTTTATCTTCGGTTGAATAATTGTGTGTATTTATGGGGTTTATGTGTTACGGGGTTTGGTGTGATGTTCTGATTCTACGTATTTGTTGCAGAAAGATTCAATTAAGCTACTCAACATATCCATCACCTCACCAACTTATTTTTTTGTGGTGACAACATTGCAAATCGATTTTCTAGCAATTTGGTATACGACACGGTCATCCCTCGGTATCCTCAGGGAAACTGGTTCCAGGACGCCGCTCTGATATCAAAATCTGAGGCGGCTGGGCGCGATGGCTCAAGCCTGTAATCCCAGCACTTTGGGAGGCCAAGACGGGCGGATCACGAGGTCAGGAGATCGAGACCATCCTGGCTAACACGGTGAAAGCCCGTCTCTACTAAAAAACAAAAATACAAAAAACTAGCCGGGCGATGTGGCGGGCGCCTGTAGTCCCAGCTACTCGGGAGGCTGAGGCAGGAGAATGGCGGAGGCGGAGCTTGCAGTGAGCTGAGATCCGGCCACTGCACTCCAGCCCGGGCGACAGAGCGAGATTCCGTCTCAAAAACAAAAAAAAACTGAGGATGCTCAAGTCCCAGATATGAAATGGCCTAGAGTTTGCACAGAGGTTGCACATGCCCCCCACACCTTAAACCATCTCTGATGACTCAGCACCCAGTGCAATGCAATGCCATGAAAACGGCTGTTCTACTGTATTGTTTTACATTCTTATTGTTATTTTAATTTAAAACTTTTCCCACATAATAAATCCTCGGAAGCAAACCGCACTCACCAAGCACCCTGTGTACTGTGGTTAATGGCAGCGGTGGCCGCCAAGCAGCGCGCTGACCTTGAAGCCCATAGCTCCAGCTAATGGACACTTTGCACCCTTTGACCAATGTCTCTGCTTTCTCTATCTCTCTTCCTGCTCCAGCCTCCTGCAACCCCGTTTCCACTCTCTGTTTCCATGAATGCAGGGTTTTTGGATCCCACACGAGTGAGATCCTAGCTTCTTTCGGCCAACGGCTTCCTCCAGGTCCATGCACGTCACTCACTGTTCTTCCCTGGTGGCGTCCTCAGGGCCAGCTCTGCTGTTTCCAGAGCCCCTCCCTCCCTGCGTCCCTGCTGAGGCCCAGCCCCCAGCCGCCCCCAAGCACCAGCCTCTCTCCATACGGTGTCCAACATCTCTTTCTCCCTGAAGTCTTTCCTGAGCCATGTTTCTCCAGTGACCGACTCTTGCCTTCCAATCTCCGCCCGGTCTGCAGCCTACACTGACTCCTGCCTCACCGATGGGCGCGGACCCTCCTCAGTGGCCTCTGCACTCTCCTGCCCTGGCCACAGTCACGGTCCCGGAGCCACCCTGGCTGCAGTTTTGGTCCCGGAGCCTCCCTGGCTGCAGTCACGGTCATTGAGCCTCCCTGGCTGCAGTCCTGGTCATGGAACTGCTGCTGGTGCCACCCTCAGCAGAAGCTCCCAGGCTTCCCAGCCCTTATCTGAGTATGTCCCGCCCTCCGTGTCCCTGCACTGGTCAGGAGCTTTGGCCCCGTGCACATGTGCAGAAGTCAGTTTAGTCACTGGAGTTAGTGGGTCCAGAACAGGACTTAGGAAAACAGCAGGTGCAAATGGCGACCGCTAGGTTGCTCTTTATAGCCCTAGGGCCTGCTGAATGGAGACTTCATAGCCCTGGGACCTGCTGAATGGAGACGGCTCTTCATAGCCCCGGGACCTGCGGCTCAGGAGACACGTTTGGCTGTAAATGGAGAACCCGCTCTTCATAATCCCAGGGCCTGTGGCTTGGAGACACGTTCAGCTGTAGACGTGTGGAATTGCCAGGTGCATTCTCCTCACGTGCCTGGTTCACCCAGAGCTGCAGGTGGAGGCCTGGTCCCACCCCCTGTGCCCTATGCATCCCTCGCACGCTCAGTCTCTCTCCTGTGGACCTCAGCGTCTTCGCTCGGGTTCTGGCCTCTGCCTCCAGGCCCTCATCCTGGGCCCTCCTCCTCCCAAGGCTTAGCCTCAAGTTCTTTCCAGGAGGCCCTCCCTGAGGACCCACCAACCCCCCGGGGCCCCCACTCCCCATTCAGTCTGACCCCACAGGGGTCCCGCCTCACGAGGCCCCCTTGGCCGCAGCCTGTGTGAGGTTGGGAGTGCAGGTGCTGGTGCCCGTGCGGGCCTTGCGTCCACGCTGTCAGTGGCATTACTGCCCAACACAGACCTCCGGGCTCTGTGTGATTGCAGCCAGTGGCCCCCAGGAGGCCTGTCTCCACACAAGTGCCACAGGGAGGGCGGCTCACTCCCACTGCCACCCCGCACGTCCCTCCGCCCACTGCAGGGTGAGCACCTCAGCGCTCATTTCCCCAACACAGCGATGAGGACACTACGTTCCGCCAGCCCTGTGACCTCGGGAAGGCCAGCTCACTCCTGGACCTCAGTGTCCCCACGTGTAAAACAGGAAGAGTGACATTCTGCACTCAGGGTGCGGGGAGGGTTGCAGGCAGTAATGCCTGTCACACTTTCGAAGGGTGCCTGGCTCTGGGAGCCCCTTGTGTGTGGCTGTGTGAGCCGCTTGTGCGACCACCACACAGATACTCTGCTGGGGACCAAGCTCTGGCCGGACATTGGGCACAGCCGCAGCTCGCTCTGCTGGAGCTCAGGGTGGGGCTGGGCTTCACATCTAATTTTTGGAGTCATCTAAGGACATTGGAAAAAGGGTTTAGCCCTCCCCCCACAGTGTCGATGGCTGGTCGAACGTCCTCAGCCCCTGCCCTGCCTGTGACAGCCCCACTGCTGTTGACATTGGAGCCTCAGTGAGGGCAAGCACTGAGTCCATGGTGGTCCGAGCCCAGCAGCCCCACCCTGAGGCCTCTGCCTTTCCTCCTTGTTTTTACTTTTAATTTTCCGGTTAAGGCCGGGCGCAGTGGCTCAAGCCTGTAATCCCAGCACTTTGGGAGGCCGAGACGGGCGGATCACGAGGTCGGGAGATCGAGACCATCCTGGCTAACACAGTGAAACCCCGTCTCTACTAAAAAAATACAAAAAACTAGCCGGGCGAGGTGGCGGGCGCCTGTAGTCCCAGCTACTCAAGAGGCTGAGGCAGGAGAATGGTGTAAACCTGGGAGGCGGAGCTTGCAGTGAGCTGAGATCCGGCCACTGCACTCCAGCCGGGGTGACAGAGCGAGACTCCGTCTCAAAAAAAAAAAAAATTTTCCGGTTAAAAGCCTGCTGGTGCACACAGCAACTGACTGAAGTGTAGGCATCTTCAGTGTGCAGTGGGCGAATTTTCGCTGCCAGCTCAGGCTCAGGGCATTTCTCTGTGCCCCCGTCAACACCCCTGCCCTCGGAATGGCTCTTCCAACCTTTGAAACTGCATCTACGCAGCCTCCTGAAGCCAGCCTTCTCGCCTCCACAGCCTCCAGACACCGGCCCTCTCTCCCATGTGTGGGTGCCGGAACTTTCTGTCCTGACTGCTGGGAGTCTTGGTGCCTGGGTGGTTCTGGGCTGGGGGACCCCCTCCACTCTGTTCCCTTGGTGCCCTGACCCCACCCTTGGGCCTTCCTGGGCCCTCTCTGACCACACAGGTGGCCCAGGCATTTTCCTGGGCAGCGTCCCCCGATTCTAACTCCAGATCAAAGGGAAGCCCCGAGGCCTCTGAAGGAGGCCATTGACTGCGAGCAGAAAGCAGGTTGAGGCTTCGCACCTGGGGTCTGCCTGTCCCGGGCAGTGGCCCAGGAGGCCGGAGACCCAGCAGTGTTGAGCTCCCAGCCTTTCAAGAGATGTAGAAACCCCAATTCTTACATGAAATGTCTCGACTTAAAAATGTCGGGAACTTGTTAAGTCAAACATCCAGTGCTGGGCGGGACCCATCCCCTTTCCAAGGTTTGGCTCGAGGCCTGCCCTGGAGTCTTCCGGACTCGTCCCCTCCTTGGGGAGTGGGGGCCTCTCCTGCCCTAAGCCTGTGCCCAGCATCCTGCGGGGGTCCCTCTTTCCCCTAGCCTGTGCCCAGCATCCCACGGGGGTCCCTCCTGCCCCGAGCCTGTGCCCAGCATCCCAGCACCCCCGTACCACCTGCTGCAACCATAAGGCCCCGTGGATGGTTCGAGTGACCTGGGCTTCTGGGCTGCATGGAAGCTGTGGTTGTGTCCCTCCTGCATTGACTAGGGGTGGGTTTAACGCTCCAGGGTAAAACCAGGGTGACAGTGGTGGCCACCCAGTGTACTCGGAAGTGAGGGACCCACTGACACGGCGGGAGCAGAAGGCGCAGAGACGCATGTGGCCCTGGAAGGGGAGCCGCTCAGCCTCACGGCCCTCTCATTACCTATGGGAAGGAGGGGCCAGGAGGTCCTAAGGGGCCAGGGCAGATGGGATCCTCACTGGCTGCCCACCCCGCGGAGAAAGGCCAGTGTCTCCCCTGACCCCTGAGCCTGGGGCCATGGCCGTGGTGGGAGGAAGCACCCAGGCCTACGTGGTCCCAACCCCAGGCCTTTGTGGGCCCACGAGCGAACAGTCTTCCCAGGCTGCGGTCAGCATGAGAGACCCCAGCGAGCGCCTGGGGAATCCGAGAATGGCACTCCTGGACTTTCAAAGCAGCAGCAGGTGCCCCCAACGTCCCTTGGAAGCCTGGTGGCTAGGATGGGCCTTGTCCCTACTGAAACCCCAGCCCCAGGAGCCTTGTTTCCGGAGACGTTTCCCTGCCAGGCCCAGGGCCTTGACACTGCCAGATCTACTGTGTGTCCTGGCATCAGGGCCAAGGGCTTCATCTCACTCATGGTGAGATTCTGAGCTGGTTTTTGAATCCTCAGGAATTCTGAGAGCCAGTTTTAAACATAGCCATTTTTACAATTAAATCATGTAACCTATAAACTAGAAAGTTATATTAAGAAAGTTATATATTGGCTGGGCGCGGTGGCTCAAGCCTGTAATCCCAGCACTTTGGGAGGCCGAGACGGGTGGATCACGAGGTCAGGAGATCGAGACCATCCTGGCTAACACGGTGAAACCCGTCTCTACTAAAAAATACAAAAAACTAGCCGGGCGAGGTGGCGGGTGCCTGTAGTCCCAGCTACTCAGGAGGCTGAGGCAGGAGAATGGCGTGAACCTGGGAGGCGGAGCTTGCAGTGAGCTGAGATCCGGCCACTGCACTCCAGCCTGGGTGACAGAGCGAGACTCCGTCTCAAAAAAGAAAAAAGAAAAAAAGAAAAAGAAAGTTATATTAAAAGAAAAGGTGAAAAAGGTGACAGACATCCAGGCTCACCCACCCCGCCCCTCACTGTGGGTCACTGTTGCCTGTGCTCGGGGCTTCGCTACAGCAGACGGGTTGCTGTGCTAGGGTCTCTCAGCTCCATCTAGCGCATCATGGCGGTGCCCTAGGTCATGAAGTTGGCCGTCTCAACAGGCTCCCACCACTGCCGGGTGTGCACAGACCACGCCCGCCCCTCCTGGCTGCCTCTCACTTCTGAATGGCTCTGCTTGCTCACAGGATGCAAGTGCCAGACCTGCTGAGATAGAAGACTCCCCCGCTCCTCCCACGCCTGACGTGAGTCGGGGCACGTCCTCTGCCCTTGCAGCGAGCCATCGGGTCCTGACGCATGGCCGGCATGGAGGTGGGAGCCGCAGCCCTGCACCCACAGGCCCTTCATGCAGCTTTGGTGCAGCTCGGATGGCTGGGCCGTGGGAATTGCTCCACTAAGCCCAACTGGCAGCTGTCCTGACAGGTCAGAGAGAAACCTGAACTCTGCAGGGCCTAACCCATGGCTTCCCTGCGGCCTCTATGGCTCTGATGGGAGTGTCCGAGAGGCTTTTCAGAAAGGGAGTGGCAGGGGCCTCCAGTCCGGAGGGTGCCTGGGACAGAAGGTAGCTCCTGATTGGACAGAGGGAGGGGTGAATGCCCGGAGGCTGCTTTAATCCCAGTGACCAGCTTTCCTTCCACAGCTCAAGAGGCAGACGAAGTGCAGGCATTGGGTGGACCTCGGGGGCTAATCTTTGCTCATCACAAACTTTTATTTTCAAAAAGAGCCGTGAGGCAGGCCTGTGCCTCCTGCACATCAGGATGCCTAAAAATGCCGTTCGGAGGGGAAGGCCCAGAAACAGCTTTTCCTAGGATTGGGCAACGTCTGGTGCAAAATCAAAAGTCTCGCATGGAGACACAAGGTCACGTGTTAGAACCTTGAGCTGGTCTCCACACGCCTGCAGGCTGAGAGGCTGGAAACAAGGGGTTTTCTAGGTGTTGGCAATTCACTTATTGCCTGGTTTAGAGCTGGGGTGACCAGACAACAGAATGGGCAAACACGCCTAACTCTTGGATCTGCCTTCCTTCCTCCCTCCCTTCCTTCCTCCCTTCCTTCCTTTCTTGACGCAGTTTTGCTCTTGTTGGCCAGGCTAGAGTGCAGTGGCATGATCTCGGCTCACTGCGACCTCCGCCTCCTGGGTTCAAGCAATTTTCCTGCCTCAGCATCCTGAGTAGCTGGTGTTACAGGCACACACCACCATGCCCAGCTAATTTTTTGTATGTTTTAGTAGAGATGGGATTTCACCATTTTGGCCGGGCTGGTCTTGAATTCCTGACCTCAAGTGTTCTGCCCTCCTTAGCCTCCCACAGTGCTGGGATTACAGGCATAGCCATCATACTTGGCCAGAGCCATACTTTTAAAACTGAGGTCTGTTGCTGGGTGGTCCCTGCGGTAGACCAGATTGCGTGCCCCTCCCCCCGTGCATCTGTGAAGCCCTCACCCCAGATGTGAGGGTGAGTGGAGGTGGGGCCCCGGGGAATGATTAGGGTTAGGTGAGGTCACGAGCGTGGGGCCCCCACGAGAGGATTGGTGCCCTTATAGGACGAGGACACAGCAAGCCAGGGAGAGAGCCCTCGCCAGAAACAGAACTGGTCAGCACCTTCATCTGGAACTTCGCCTCCTCCAGAAGTATCAGAAGCGAATGCCTGCTGTGTAAGGCGCTTGGTGTGTGGTATTTTGTTATGGCAGCTCAAGCTAACATGGGAGCAAAAGCAAACCACAAGCAAGGGCGTGGAAGCTGCCGGCACCCTCAGCTGCAGCCAGTGTTCAATACAGCCTAGCTCGGGGCCAGATGGACCCCAAATCCCACACTCAAGGCTGACTTGCCCCAGTCCCTGCTTTGGCCAAAAATTACAAGTCACGCTAAAAGGCGAGAAAAAGCAACAGTCCAAAAAGACAAAGCAAGCCTCAGAACTAGACTCAGATGTGACACGAAGTTGGGAATTTATCAGACTGGGAATTTAAAATTTCTATGATCAGGCTTGGCGAGGTGGCACATGCCTGTAATTCTAGAACTTTGGGAGGCCGAGGCGGGCAGTTCAACTGAAGTCAGGAATTCAAGACCAGCCTGGCCAACATGGTGACACCCCATCTCTGCTAAAAATACAAAAATTAGCTGGGCCGCGGTGGTGGGTGCCTGTCATCCCAGCTACTCAGGAGGCAGAGGCAGGAGAATCACTAGAACCCAGGAGGCGGAGGCTGCAGTGAGCCAAGATCCTGCCACTGCACTACAGCCAGGGCCACAGAGCAAGACAATGTCTCAAAAAAGAAAAAAAAGTAAAATTACGATGATCAATATGCTAACGGCGCTACTAGAAAAAGGAGGCAGCAGGCGACAGCAGACGGTAACATAAGCAAAGAGATGGACGCTCTGGAAGGACAAGGCTGCTGGAGCACAGGAGATGCGAGGCGGAAATGCAGAGCGAGGCGGAAATGCAGAGCGCCGCGGCCCGTCCGGAAGGAGAAACGCAGAGGGAACCACGAGCGGAGCGTGGAGGGAGCAGAGCGGAGAGACAGATCCAGAAGGTGCCAGCGGGCGGCGGGTGCCGGGAGGAGCCGAAAGAGCGAAGGGGAAGACATGTTGGAAGTAATAATGGCTGAGATTTGCCAACATTATTGACAGACACCAAACCGCACGTCTACGATGCTCAGTGACTGTGAAAAAAGACAAATGCCAAAAAAACGGATCCTAAGGCACGTCATATTCAAACTGCACAAAACCAAGCTGAAAACCTCGAGGGAAGCTGGGGGTGGGGGAACATCTGACCAAGAGTGGAAGCAGACGTTGAGAACAGCTCATCAGAAACGATGCGAGCAAGAGGAGAGTGCAGTGAAGTATTGGAAGCGTTGAGAAAAAATGTGCTAACTTATAATTCTATATCCAGTAAAGTTCTCCTTCAGAAGTGAAGGAGAAATAAAGACTTTCTCAGATAAACAGAAACTGAGGAATGTGTTACCAGTGGTCTGGCCCTGCAGAAAATGTTCAAAGAAGTTCCTTGGAAACAGGAAGAATGAGATAGATCAGAAACTCGCATATGCGTGAAAAAAGGAACAGCAGCAGAAAACAAATAAATGACAGGAAAGTAACATATTTTCTTTTTCTTAATTTCTCTAATAACTATTCAAAGTAATAATAGTAACACTATATTACATGATTATAGCACATGGATGAGTAAAATAAATGACAGAAATTTTGTAAGTGTGGAAGTGAGAAATTGTAGGTACATTGCTGTAAGATAGCTGCACTCTAGTGAAGCAGTATAAGGCTATTTGGAAGAGGGCTTAGAGTAGTCATAAATGATTATTGCAAATTTTGGGGAAATGCTAAATTTTTTTTAGAAAAACAAGTATAGCCGGGCGCGGTGGCTCACGCCTGTAATCCCAGCACTTTGGGAGGCCAAGGCAGGTGGATCACCTGAGGTCAGGAGTTCAAGACCAGCCTGACCAACATGGAGAAACCCTGTCTCTACTAAAAATACAAAATTAGCCGGGGTGGTGGTGCATGCCTATAATCCCAGCTACTTGGGAGGCTGAGGCAGGAGAATCGCTTGAACCTGGGAGGCGGAGGTTGTGGTGAGCTGACATTGCGCCATTGCACTCCAGCCTGGGCAAAAAGAGCGAAACTCTGTCTCAAAAAGAAAAAGAAAAACAAGTATAACTGATAAGCTAAGAGAGGAGAGAGTATGGGATAAGATGTTCGATTAAAACCAGAGAAGGCAGAATCACAAGGTCAAGAGCAAGACTCTGTCAAAAAAAAAAAAAAAATTGATTTTGAACTAAATAAGAGTAAAAATACACAACCTATCAAAATTTGTCAGGTGCAGGGAAAGAAGTGCTTGCAGGGAAATTTATAGTATTGAATGCACATAATAAAAAAGAAGAAAGATCTAAATCAATACTCAAAGCTTAAGAACCTAGAAAAAGAACTTCAAATTAAGCCTAAAGCAAGCAGAAGAAAATAAATAATAATTATGACAACTCTATGCCTCAAAATTTGATTTTAACTTAGATGAAATAGACTGATCACTAGAAAGACACAAACTACCAAGACTCACACCAGGAGAATTAGAAGAATCTGAAGAGTTCTCTAAGTATTAAAGAAATTGAATCAACAATTAATAATCATCCAAAAAGAAAGCACCAGTCCCTAATGGTTTCACTGGTGAATCTGACCAAACATTGAGGAAAGATATTATGTCAATTCACTACAATCTCTTCCAAAAATAGAAGCAGAGGGAGCACTTCTGTCTTATTCAATGAGGTCAAAATTATCCTAATAGCAAAACCAGATAAAGACATCAACATAGCTCACGAATATAGATGCAAAAATTCTTTTTTTTTTTTTCCTTTTTTTGAGATAGAATCTAACTCTGTCGCCCAGGCTGGAGTGTAGTGGCGCGATCTTGGCTCACTGCAACCTCCACCTCCCGGGTTCAAGTGGTTCTCCTGCCTCAGCCTCCCGAGTAGCTGGGACTACAGGCACCTGCCACCACGCCCAGCTAATTTTTGTATTTTTAGTAGAGACGGGGTTTCACCATGTTGGCCAGGATGCTCTCGATCTCTTGACCTTGTGATCTGCCCGCCTCAACCTCCCAAAGTGCTGGGATTACAGGCTTGAGCCACCGTGCCCAGTGTATAGATGCCAAAATTCTTAACAAAACATGGCAAAACCAATTTAACAATGTATGAAAATAAAAATTACACTACATGACCAGGTGGCATTTATTCCAGTTATGCAAAGCTCATTCAAAATCTGTTCAAAAAACACATGATGTTATCAATCAATGTAGAAAACAATTTGAAAAATCCAACATTCATTCAGAATAAAAACACTTAGCAAACTAGAAATAGAGGGAACTTCCTCAACCAGATTTTAAAAATTCAGCAAAAATCCTAGAGCTAAAGGCATTCTCTTCTCCCCTCTCCTCTCCTCTCCTCTCCTCTCCTCTTTTCTTTTCTTTTCTTTTTTTGAGAGTGTCTGTTGCCCAGGTTGGAGCGCAGTGGCGAGTTACTGGGACTGCTGGCATACACCACCATGCCTGGCTAACATTTTTGCATTTTTTGTGGAGACAGTGTTTTACCATGTTGGCCAGGCTTGTCTCAAGCTCCTGGGCTCAAGCTATCTGCCTGCTTTAGCCACCCAGCATGCTGGGATTACAGGCAAAAGCCACCACGCTGGACAATGTCATTCTTTTTTTTTGTTTTGTTTTGTTTTTCAGATGGAGTTTCACTCTTGTTGCTCAGGCTGGAGTGTGATGGCACAATCGTGGCTCACCGCAACCTCCGCCTCCCAGGTTCAAGCGATTCTCCTGCCTCAGCCTCCTGAGTAGCTGGAATTACAGCAGTGTGCCACCACGCCTGGCTAATTTTTTGTATTTTTAGTAGAGACGGGTTTCTCCATGTTGGTCAGGCTGATCTCAAACTCCCGACCTCAGGTGATCCAACCACCTCGGTCTCCCAAAGTGCTGGGATTACAGGCGTGAGCCACCACGCCTAGCTGGGAGATGTCATTCTTAATGGTGAGAAAGTGGGTGCTTTCACCTAAGATTGGGAATAAGGCACAGATGTCTCCCTCCTCTCACCACTCACATTCAACATTATACTTGAAGTCCTAGCTAGTGCAAAAAACAAGAAAAATAAATACAATGTATATAGATTGAGAGGGAAGAAAACTGTCTTTGTTTGCAGATGACATGATTGTATAGGTAAAAACACCAAATAATCAGTAAAAAAACTCGTGGCTCAGTGCAGTGGCTCATGCCTGTAATTCCAGCACTTTGGGAGGCTGATGTGGGCAGATCACCTGAGCTCAGGAGTTTGAGACCAGCCTGGCCAACATGGTGAAATCCTGTCTCTACTAGAAATACAAAAATTAGGCAGGTGTGGTGATGCACATCTGTAGTCTCAGTTACTCTGGGAGCCTGAGGCAGGAGAATCGCTTGAACCTGGGAGGCAGAGGTTGCAGTGAACCGAGATTGTGCCACTGTACTCCAGCTTGGGTGACAGAGTGAGACTCTGTCTCAGAAAAAAAAAAAAGTGTGTTTCTGATGGCTGTGTGTGGGGCTGCGGTCAGGGCTTCATGGGTCCCCCAGGAGCTGGGATGCTTGGCTGGCCTGCCCCGGCCACACAGCCCAACAGACCTCAGTTTTAAAGGTGTGGCTGTGACAGTACTTGGTGGGCCCCCTGGACATGACCAAGGAGAAAGTAAGGCCTCGGGCACTCAGGGACCCCCTGCCCAGCCTGGCCTGGCTCCTGCGCTGACCGCCTCACCCTCACCTCTTCTCTGCCCAGGATACAAAGTTAACATACAGAGGTCCATTGCTTTGCTTTATAACAGCAATGAACAATTGGAATTTGAAATTAAGAACCCAATATCACTTTACCATGGGAAAATGAAATACTTAGGTACAAATCTAATAAAATTATGAATTTGTATGCAAAAACTGCAAAATTCTGATGAAAGAAATTGAAGATCTGAATAAATGAAGAGATATTCTGTGTTCATCGATTGGAAGATACAGTATTTCTAAGACAGCAATTTTTCCCAACTTCATCTACAGATTTAATATAGTCCCAATTACACTACTAGTAAGCCATTTTGTGGATATTTACAAACTGACTCTAAGGTTTATGTGGAAAGGCAACAAACCCAGAATAGCTAGCACAATACTGCAGAAGAAAGAAAATTAGAGTGCTGACATTCCCAACTTCAAGACTTACTCTAAACCTACAGTGATCAAGACGGTCTATGGTCTGGTATCATGGACGAATAAACACATACGACAGTGGAACAGAATAAAGAGCTCAGGAATAGACTCACCAACAGAGCCACCTGATCTTTGACAAAAGAGTAAAAGCAATACAACGGAGAAAAGGTGGCCTTTATCAACACATGGTGCTGGATCAAATGGACTTCCACATGCCAACAACACCACAAAAAATTAATCTAGATGCAGACCTTACACCTTTCAGAAAATGAGTCACACATCTAATGTAAAACAAAAATCTATATGACTTCTAGCAGACAATAAGAGAAAATCTAGGTGACCTTGGGTTTAGTGATGAGCTTTTAGATACAACACAAAATACAATCCATGAAGGAAAAAAAATACTAAGTTGGATTTTTTTTTTCGAGATGGAGTCTTGCTCTGTCGTCCAGGCTGGAGTGCAATGGTGCAATCTCAGCTCACTGCAACCTCCGTCTCCCAGGTTCAAGCGATTCTCCTGCCTCGGCCTCCTGAGTAGGTGGGATTATAGGTGCCCACCACCATGCCCAGCTAATTTTCATATTTTTTTAGTAGAGATGGGGTTTCACCATCTTGGCCAGGCTCGTCTCGAACTCCTGACCTCAGGTGATTGGCCTGCCTTGGCCTCCCAGAGTGCTGGGATTACAGGCATGAGCCACCATGCCCGGCCAATTGGACTTTATTATAATAAAATTTAAAACTATTTTGCAAAATACAGTGTAAAGTGAATTAAAAGACAAGCCACATCCAGGTAGAAAATATTTGCAAATCACTCTTCTGTTTTTGTAGAGATGGGGTCTTGCTATATTGCCCAGGTTGGTCTCAAGTTCCTGGCCTCAAGTGATTCTCCCGCCTCAGCCTTCCTAGAGAGAGGGGAGCCACTGCTCCTGGTCTCAGCATCACCTTTGTTTTTTTGAGGTGGAGTCTCGTTCTGTCGCCCAGGCTGGAGTGCAGTGGTGCGATCTCAGCTCACTGCAGGTCCTGGGTAGGAGGACCTGAGGAGGAGAACCCAGCTCCTGGGTTCAAGCAATTCTCCTGCCTCAGCCTCCCGAGTAGCTGGGGCTACAGGCGTGCACCACCATGTCTGGATAATTTTTTGTATTTTAGTAGAGACGGTTTCACCGTGTTGCCCAGGCTGGTCTCAAACTCTTGACCTCAGGTGATCTGCCTGCCCCGACCTCCCCAAAGTGCTGGGATTACAGACATGAGCTACCACGCCCGGCCTGAGCACTACTTTTGAATACAAGTTTAACTTTCTCATGCCAGAGGCAGGGCTCAGTCACCCTTGACAGTTTCCAGTTCTGCACCTAAATGGCTCAGGTTGATAGCAGCCATAAGAACTTAGAGGCGTCTCTCCTGCCCAGAAGCCTGGGCTCCCCACTTCTCCCCCTTTCCTTTAGAAAAGGCCGTTCATACATTTGCCCATGAACTTAAGGGACACGCCCTCTATTCCCTCATGTTTGCTCTGCCTGACTTGCCATTTCTGCCTCCTGTGAACTGTGGACCCCCAGAAAAACATCACAGAGCTGCCCTCCTACCATCCTGGGCAGCACAGCAAGACTCTGTCCCTAAAAAAAAAAAATTACCCAGGTGTGGTGGGGCATACCTGTAGTCCCAGCTACTTGGGAGGCTGAGGCAGGAGAATTGCTTGAATCTGGGAGGCAGAGGTTGCAGTGAGCCGAGATCGCGCCATTGCACTCCAGCCTGGGTGACAGAGTAAGACCCTGTCTCCAATAAAGAAATAAATAAGTAAATAAAAATAAAACTCTTTAAATGATAAGAAAACAAATAACCCAATCAAACAGGGCAAAAGATCTGAACAGACAACTCACCAAAGATTAAGACGTACAGATGGCAGATATGTAAATGAAAAGACGTGACATCATCAGTCATTAGGGGACTGTAAATTACAACAATAATGAGATGCTACCATACACCCATCAGATTGCAGTTCCACCAAATGCTGGTGAGACTGCAGAGCAGCAGGAAATCTCACTCATCACTGGTGGGAAGGAACAGAGCAAGCTGCCTTCTGGCCTCAGGAAGACTGAAGGCAAAAGAAACTCTTCATCAACCCCATATTCTACTCAGTGACACTGTTCTCCATGGGGTGTGGGTGAACAATCCTGACATGGCTATACCCCTGCGCTGGAATCAGACAATTAAGTGCCTGGGTGGAGGACGGCTCCCAGGCATTCCACTGTTGGATGGGAATTCACATAGCAGCAAGAGGAAGAAGCCAGAATGAGCCGTGCTGTTGTGGACCAGGGCTGGAGACGTCAGCCCGAGCGCAATGGTCACGTGCAGGAACATTTGCAGCTCTGTGCACACTCAGGGGACATGCAAGGGCTGGCAGAGCATGGCTGCCTCTCGCTGTGCTGGCCGAGACGGCCTGGAAGCAGCGACCCCTGCAACCAGCACTGCCGGCCCCCAGGCTGCAGCTCCTGTTACTGCTTCCAACAGAAGGAGCCGGGCTCCCTGGAGAAGTGGCTGATGGCAAGACCAGGACAGGAAATACACAATGAGTGGGGGCATCCAGTAGAGCTAAAAATCGAGGAATTTCAAAACCAAGACAGGCTGAGCGCAGTGCCTCACACCAGTGATCCCAGCACTTTGGGAGACTGAGGTGGGCAGATCACTTGAGGTCAGGAGTTGGAGACCATCCTGGCCAACATGGTGAAACCCTGTCTCTACTAAAAATACAAAAATTAGCCGGACGTGGTGGTGCACACCTGTGATCCCAGCTACTTGGGAGGCTGAGGCAGGAAATCGCCTGAACTTGGGGACAGAGGTTGTAGTGGGCTGAGATGGACCCCATCTCAAAAACAAAACAAAACAAAACAAAAATAAAAAACACACAAAAGACCAAAAAACAAGCCAAAGCAAAACCCCACAGTGATGGGGTCATGTAAAAAGAGCACAGGAGCCAAGCAGAAGAGCTCCCAGTGGCCAAAGCTGGACTCACATGAGCAAGAAAATAAACAAAACCGTGCTGAATTATAACCTAAGCATACAATACTCCTAAATCCGGACTGACATAAATAAATGGTTGAATAAATTAGTAAATGGGGAGAGGAGACAAACCTCTCATGCAATAATTCCAGATAAATTACACAGATGGTCTCCCTGGTCCCTGGTTCCCACGGCCCTGGCCTGTGGGAGGTCTGCTTGGATTGGGGCTGCTTGGTCAGGGGCCCTGCCAGCCTTTCCAGACTGCCCCTGAGGCAGGCCTGGGGCCAGGAGGAGGCCCCTAAACCCTCCAGATGCTGAGATAAAGACCTCAGCTTCTCGCCATGTTCAGCAGGCTCGCACCAGGTGACCAGGGCCAGGCAGCGTCCGCAGGCAGAACAAGACACGGGGAAGGCAGGAGGTGACCCGCCGTCTTTACAGTTCTCCTTTGTGGCTCAGCCCCAAGGCCACCGTGTGGACGGCTTCCCAGCCCCAACATAGAGCCTCCTTCCCCCAGCCCACTCACTACCCATCCAGGTCTCCCCTGAGCCAGGGTCTTAGACCAGAGGACCACCTGCCCTGGAGGTCACCCCCCTGCATTTTCCCCACACACCTTGGCACACCTGACTCCATAAGGTCCTCGGGCCTCCCTCCCCAACATCTCAGCCAAGGCTGGACCTGCCCCCGTGCCCTCTCTCAGCCAGGGCCGGATCTGCTCACTCATCACTCATGCTGGCTCCTCCCAAGGTGGTCAGGGGCAGCCTCTAGGAAGGGTGCCCCTTTCCCCCTCTGCAGGTGCCTCACACCCGCTCTGGCCAGATCGCAGGCAGGTGGCAGATGCGTCTGGCTGTTGCAGCTCAGCACAGCCACAGAAGCCGTGGGGCCTCCTCTCCCCGGAGCAATGCCCACCCCGGGACCTGCCCAGGCGAGCACAATGCCACCTGCCACCACCGGCCCCTGCGCAGGCAGCGAGACGGGCGGAGCCGTGCTCAGCGTGTGGTACCTGGCCGCGGCGCGTCTCGCAGTTGTGGAGGTAGCTCAGGTGGTAGATCTTCAGGTCCAACGTGGCGAAATTCAGGTACTTCAAGAACACCTGAAACGGGAATCGCCACAAGAGGAGTTAAAATTCCAGCTTTCAGACATGTGCCCCCGTGGGTATTTTGCAGGAGAAACATGCCCTCCTGAGGCTGCCCAGACACGCCAGGAAGCTGTGCCCAGCACACAGACATGGACTGGCACACGCAAGCTCAGGTGCACAGGGTGGGCACGCAAGCTGTCTCTCTGTCACACACACACACAGGTGTGCGCAGACACACAGGAGCACAGCGATGTACGGACGAGCACGCGGAGCCCAGCAGCCCAGCAGATGCGCAGCACAGAACAAGTGGGCAGGCAGGCGGGCGGGCAGGCAAGGAGGCAGACACGCAGATGCCCAGGTGCCCCCTACACTCACGTCTTCGTCTTCGCTGGTGAAGAATGGGCCGTTGAGCTTGTTCACCGCCATGATCACCGCCACGACGTCTTTGCCATTCATGATGGGTGTGGCCAGGATATTCTTTGTCTTGTAGTCAGTGAGCTCGTCAGCAAATGAGCTGAAGTGAGGGCACTGCCGCAGGAGAGGAAAGAAGCTAAAGAGGCTGTCACTGCGTGGGCCTGGAGCCCGCACCACTGGGGTTGCTGCCAAACTCTGCGGAGGCCACTGCCCTCCAGGTGTGAGGCGCCCGGGGGCCCTGCTGGGCACTGGAACGTGGCCACTGGGCAGTGAGAGCTGGGCCTGTCCCTGTGACTCCAGCCTGGCTCCGTGCACCTCTGTGCGGAGGACGCTGGTGCCCCCCAGTGCTCAGTCCAGCAGACCTATACAGGCCTCACGGGTGGCCCCACCCTGCCTGGCACCTTCCGTGCCGTCCCACACCTGCCACCCTCCAGCAGCGTTGGGCCTCCTGGATGCTCGTTGAGCCTGCCTGCTCACCTTGTCCCTGAAGCCTCCTGGTGTCCGCCACCCTCTCCTGCCTTCAGCCCCCTGCAGGACACTCCTACACTCTTCCCCAAGAGACAGCTCTTGGTAGGATGCGGGATGAGGCCATTCTGATTGCGGGCTTGTTCGTGGGACACTTTAGCCAGGGCAGGTGCAGCTGGCAAGCTGGGGTGGGAGTCCTGGCAGCCCTGGGGTCTGGACGCTACCCCTCTGGCCTCCCAGGCCCACACTCCCAGGGGTCTGCTCCCTGGGGTCTGGGGCTCACTGTGATGAGAACGTTGCCTGCCTCTGGCTCCTGGGGCCTCCCCACCCACCCTCACTCCTACCCTCACTCCCACCAGATTCAGAGCAGCCCCTCCTGTCTTTGGTTTTAGGTTCCGGCCCCCCAAGGAACAGGTCAGCTGAGCTCTGCCTCGGCCCAGACGCACTGAGGGTTACTGAGACCAGGCACCCCCAGGCGACCAGGATTCTGTCCTTTAGAGAGTTGGTTGTGACCCCAGACCCTCCTCTTACTTCCTGGTTCTGACATTTGTTTACATGAGGCCAGGGTGCCCTGGGGCAGTGACCCAGATCAATGGCTCCGGGGTCGGCCCTGCTGGGGTCTGGACTTCCCACCTGTGCGACCTGCAGCAGGCACAGGGCAGTTCTATGGCCTTCTCCTCCCTAGTCCATGAGGCAAAAATAACAGGCTCTGCCCTCAGCCACTGCACCAGCTGAACGGGAGCTCCTGGGATACGCCTCACATCTCGTGCTGTTTCTAGGGACGGCAGCCCTGCAGCGGCAGAGGGCAGACTCCTCGCAACGTCCCTCCACCCCCTTCCCCAGAGGAAGCCTGCTGGGGGCTGGCCGAGGTGCCAGAATGCTCCTAAATGGCACCCATCCTTCCTGCTCCTCCTTTCCTGATTCTTGGAGATGCAGCTGCTGCCCATAGCCACGTGGGCTGGCGTTGAAGGAAAACCAGTGTTTAAAAGATGGTGCGGCAGGAAGACGGGTGAGTGAGCCCTGGCAGGGGTGGCAGCATGGGCAGTGGGGGCAACATCCCTTTACTGGATCTGAAGCAGAGGGGTGGTCACTGAGGGAGGGCTCATCTCACCACCTGCGTCCCCTGAGGGCTCATCTCGGCACCTGTGTCCCCCGAGGGCTCATCTCGGCACCTGCGTCCCCCGAGAGCTCATCTCGGCACCTGCGTCCCCTGAGCCAAGCACAGCACGCTCCTGCCTGCTTGTTGTGGTGCCTGTTGTGCCTGTGGCAGTTTGGACAGTGTCTCCCCCACCAGCCGTCAGTGCGACAGTGGCCACCATGTGTGCTCCCTGCTGAATTCAGATTCTCTGTGACTGTTTCCCTCCCTTTCTACCTGGAGTCCAGCCTTTTAACTCATCCCTTGCCAATCTCACTGACACTCTCACTTGGGGTGCTTCCCTGGCTGCTGATCGTCACAGCATGACACCCGGACATAAACCAGCGATTCTGGAGAGAGCACAGCGTGACCCTGAGACAGCGCCACATAGATCCACACAACGTGACCCTCAACCCTCAGATGGCACCACACGGATCCACACAAAAGGATGCTCAGATGGTGCCTCCTGGATCCACATGTGATCCTCAGATGGCATCATACAAGATGACCCTCAGATGGTGCCACACACAAATCCATACGTGACCCTCAGACAGTGCCACATGGATCCACACAGCATGACTCTCAGCTGATGCCACATGGATCCACACAACGTGACCCTCAGACGGCGCCACAGGGATCCACACGTGACCCTCAGACGGCGCCACAGGGATCCACACGTGACCCTCAGACGGCGCCACAGGGATCCACACAACGTGACCCTCAGATGGCGCCACAGGGATCCACACAACGTGACCCTCAGATGGTGCCCCATAGTCACACAGGCTACGGTTGATGAATGTTCAGCCTCACTTCTCTTGCCAGCCTTGTCTCTACCAGTTTCTTTCTGGATCTCAGACCTGACTGTCACTTCTCTCTGCCCCACACATTTTCACGGCTCTAGTTTCACAAAGAAAGTACGGGAACAGCCACAGAGCCTTCCCGCCTCTCTCGTGGCCTGCCCTCCACCCAAGAACCTCACACTATTTGTCACCTTCTCTTCTTCATAGTCTCTCCCCATCCTGGGATTTAAGTGCACTCGGGACTCTGCAAAATGCTCTCTCAGCCCGTGCGTCTGCCGTCCTCTCTCCTTCACAGCTGCTCCTGGATCCCTTGCCTTCCTGGCTGCATCACTGGTCTCAGCAGGTGCCTGGCTCCATTTCAGCTCTCCCAGCTGAGGTGGGTGGGCTGCAGTTACCATCCTGATGCCAACAGCCTTTCTCCTTCACCGCTGACCCCATTCACTCCCTGGTCCTTCCAGGCCTGTGCCAAATACACCCTTGGCCCCAGCACTGAGACCTTCACCCTGAGGTTTTGTGACTGCGGCCCCTTGGTGTCTCCCCAGCCCCCACACCCTTAGGAGCGAGGGGAACAGCTCCTTAGAGGTCCAGAGCGGGCAGCCAGAACTGGGGCTTGGCCACCGCGGAGGTTCTGCCAGAAGCTACGCTCCCCCGAGCGCTGATTTTGAGTGAGGTTGCCCCTCGTTCCTCCTTCCCTGCACCTTGTCAGGCCTCTGGGAGCAGCTGGTCCAGCAACTTCCCAGGAACATCTCTACTAAGCCCCAGCTTGCACTCTGCCCTCCTCAGCTTCCCTGACACCACAGGGA
This sequence comes from Piliocolobus tephrosceles, assembly GCF_002776525.5. Classification (NCBI taxonomy): domain Eukaryota; kingdom Metazoa; phylum Chordata; class Mammalia; order Primates; family Cercopithecidae; genus Piliocolobus; species Piliocolobus tephrosceles. The sequence continues at coordinate 184,051,150 of NC_045436.1, forward strand.
ATGTTTACTTTTTTGTAAATCTGCCATCAAGACTGCGAAGAGTCCCACATGGAAACATCCGGCCACTCTCTCACTGACACCGGCTCTCCTTTCCTCAGCGTCTGGTCATTCTGCTGCCCATGCATGGATGGGCCCTTGGTACCAGCCGGGCTGCAGCCACCTTGGTCCCAGCTTGGCTGGTGCAGCTTCCAGCCTCAGTGGCTCCCTTCCCCGCCCCTGTTGGCCCAGCAGCCCAACCCCAGCCCAGCCTTCACTTCCTGGGATGACAGCCCTGCAAACTCCCCTCAGCCACAGGGACGGACCCTCGGCCTCTCCATCTGACGGCCAGCTTCGAAATTACCCGTGGTGAAATGCAGCCACACCGTGGTGAAGATTAACACGTGGCCTCCGCCGTCCCCCCCGTCCCTCCTCTCTGGTGCCCTCTGGGCTCTGTGTCCCCCCGTGGTGATGCTCGGTGGGAGGGTCCCCCGCTGGCCTCCCGTCTCTCCTCCTTGGTACCCGCTGGGCTCTGTGTCCCCTGTAGTGATGCTTGGCTGGGGGGTCCTTGCCTGCTGGTCTCTTCCTCTCCACTGTCCAGTCCGGGCTTCCCCAGAGCCTCCTGGTCAGACGTGCCAGGAGCCTCACCTGGGAGCGGTGGCAGCTGTGGACTGTCAGGCTCCTGGGAACCCCCTGCATCTGCTCTGCCTCTAGCAGGCCAGGGGGCTGTGTGTGCTCACACAGCCGAGCAGCTGGGCCTGGCTCTGGGACCTTCACACCCACTGTGGCTTCTCCAAAGCACCCCCAACCCTCCGTTCCACTGCCCAAGCCCCCCGCCTCCTCTGCCGTCTGCGCTCAGCATGGCTGACGGCCGGTCCTGCCGCTCTCCTCCCTCTGTCTCCAGATTCCCACCCAGCCCGTGTTCTCAATGCCTCTGCTCTGTCCAGCCTTGTAGTGACCACCACAGGACTGAGTCCAAGGGTCTTGATTGCTGGCGACGTGCAGGACCCAGTGATGAGGTGTTTTGGGGCAGGGGTCAGGGGACCCACGAGGGTCCCGGGACGGGCCTTCGGGGGGGGTTCCTGTGACAGTCCCAGGGAGAGGAGCTGGAAGAGGGGTGGAGGATAAGGCTGCATGCGCAGCACTGCGGGTTCGTGGCTGTTCGGCCGGGGCTGGGCTCAGAAACCGCTGCAGAGTCAGAGCCGTGGTGTGAGTCCTGCCCTGCCACTTGGGGGCTGTGGCCAAGCCCCTCCCCCCCACGTCTGCCAGGATCTTCCATCCCAGCTGCCCCTGCTGTGAACTCTTGCAGGTCTGAGGAGCCACAAAGGGGTGATGGCGGGGCCTTCCCCTCATCAGGTGTGGGCGGCGGCCCTGCCCGGGGTGCACAGCGGCGGACGGGGAAGGCCGTGCTGTCTCACAGGCCCGCTCACTCCTACCTCTCTGCACCCGACCTGTGCTTCCTTCCTGCAGAGAGGCTTGTCTGGGGGCCGTGGACACTGGGTGGCTGGGCAGGGCCTCTCACCCAGCTGCCCCGTTGGCTTCTGACATGTTGGGAGGGATGGAGGAGGGCCTGGTGTCTACCTTCTTGGACCTGTGGTTCCTGAGCCCAAGGTTTTAGGGTTCACAACCCATGCCCAGGCCTGGGCTGGGCTCCAGGAAGGTTGTGCTCCGTCCTGAGTCGCCCTCCTTGTGCCGGCCCTGGGATCAGCCGTGTCTCCCCAGGGGGTGCTGTGACACAACAAGCGTAGTTCTGGGAGCAGACAGGGCCTTGGAGCCATCAGCTGAAGCCCTGCACCTCCCAGAAGCCGGTCCCACGTGGCCTGGCACTGCTTGGGCTCCCTGTAGGCCCGAGAGTGTGAGCCCTGGGCAGCCCCTCCCTCCGTGGTGGCTCCTGGGAAAGGCCCCTGGGGACAAGAGGGCCCACAGGCCAGGCTACTGCAGCCTTTGCCCTGGCCTGACACGCTCAGCTCCAGGAGGACGGACGCTCGCAGCTCAGGGAGGAGCTGGTTCCCCGGGGCCTGCCAGCCCTGTGCTCAGGAGCAGGCCGGTTCAGCCACTGCGGCTCCCTTGTGAGGCAGACATTTTTCCCCAGTGTAAACAGGGAGACAGGGCTCAGGTGGGCGAGGCTCTGGGTGGCCCGGGTGTGGCATGCCGGCCACTCACGCCCCGTCTCAGGGACTCTCGCACCACAGCCACGTGCTGCTCTCCCACAACGGCCGCTGTGGCTCACAACCTCTGAAGAGGGCTCAGTGGGCCAGACTGAGGTGTGCTCTGCCTCAGTCTCCCCTTCTGTAAACTGAGATGTGAACCCAGAAGCCCACCCCTTGGCAGTGCTTAGGGTGCTGAGATGCACTTCATGAAAATTTGCATTTAATGAAAATTTGCTTTTTTTTGGCAATTTAGACTCAAGTCTCTGTTCCCTTTGTCTGAGATAACTAAGACTCCACAGAATGGAGGGCAGACACCACGCCCAGCCCCTCAGAGAGGCACCAGCTACATTGGGCAGGGGAGAGGCCTCAGGGGAGGTCAGTGCTGGGGCAGGTGCGGCCATGGCACGGGGGGTGGGGGTGGCAGGACCTGGAACAGCCCTGGGGAACAGGCCAGGCCGAGGGACGGACCTAGGACAGCCCAGCAGTTTGAGGGGGACCCGCAGAGCAGGGACGAGATACCATCAACTGGGTGGGGACAAAGGCGTGAAGGGGTGGTGGCAGCAGGGGATGAACTCCTGGCGGCAAGAAGGACACAGCCCGGGCTTGGGACAGGGTGGGGAAGGAGAAGTTGTCTTGGGGATTGTATGCAGAAGGAAGGAAGGGAGGGAGGGAGGACAGCAGAAAAGGAGGGAGGAGGGCAGCAGGAGAGAGGGGAGAAGGGAGGAGGGAATAGGGGAGGGAGGAGGCAGCTGGGGTCCATCCCAGGCACCACCACTGCGAAGTTTCCTGGCTTCCTGGTAACTTACGCTCCTGACGCATGATTGATTTGTGGGTGCCCCAGTTCTTAGGAGGGAGGTGGAGACGAAGGTAACCCCAGGGATTACTGAATCTAGGTCACTGCCTTGCCGCTTGCTTACTGCCGTTGGGATAAGAGGATTGCTACTTCCGGCCTGGGGCGGTGGTTCACACCTGTTATCCCAGCACTTTGGGAGGCCGAGGCAGGTGGATCACCTGAGGTCAGGAGTTCGAGACCAGCCTGACCAACATGATGAAACTCCATCTCTACTAAAAATACAAAAATTAGCCAGGCACGATGGCGGGCGCCTATAGTCTCAGCTACTTGGGAGGGTGAGGCAGGAGAATGGCTTGAACTCGGGAGGCGGAGCTTGCAGTGAACCGAGATCGTGCCATTGCACTCCAGCCTGGTGACAGAGCGAGACTCCGTCTCAAAAAAAAAGAGGATTGCCACTCCCTCCCCAGCTGCCTGGGAAGGAGGGACCACGCTTGCCCCTGGGCAGGCGACCTGGTGGATAATTCCCAAGACCCATCCAGCAAGAGTGGAGGCTGCCTGGGCCCCTTGCAGCCTCCTTAGCCGTGGGGACAGAAAAGGGGAGAGGAAGCTGGGGACTGGTGCGGGACAGGGAGAAGGGGCTTCTCCACCCCCCTTTCCTCGGAGCCTCCATGCCAGGCAGCCCCTCAGGGCCTTTCCAGCTCTCTGCTGGCCACTGCCCTCACCCAGTCTGGCAGGCACCTCACACCACGCTTGTTCTCCAATCCCACCAGGGCCGCCTCTGTCCTCAGGAAGCGTCTGCCCCAGCCTGTGCTTTGCATGGACAGGCCCTGGCCTTCCCGCCTTCAGTGACCCCAGCGAGCCTGTCTCAATCTCAGTCTCTCCTCCCTCCCCCGTCCCACCCTGGACCCCCGTGCTCAGTGGCTCCCAGGTTTGGCCTCCCCTGGTGGCCAGTGTTGGCTCCCATGGGATAAAGCTACTAAAGCTACTTCTGCCACGGTGGGAACTTGGGGTTCCCCAGGCTCCCCTTCCTTCCTGGGTGTCTGCACCACCTTCGACTGTGACCTCTTCTTCCCAAATCCCAAGGCAGGGCCTCCCTCCCAGCCCAGAGAGCCCTGAAGCCCCCACCTGGGCTGTCTTCCTGGAAGCCAGGGGTCCTCACACGACCTACACGGTCCCCACCATGGGACGTGGATGCAGAATCAGGGACACCCAGGTTTGGGCCTGAGTCTGCTTCAGCCGAGGCTCCCAGACTCAGGTCTAACCAACTCAGTGGCCACACGATGTCAGCTTGAGCCAGAAGCTCTGAGCTGGAGAGGCAGGCGGCCAGGGCACAGTGCCAGGCAGGGGCTCTAGGTACTCGCTCCTCTGCACAGAACAAGCCTGTGCCCTGATAAGAGGCCTCCCTGGAGGCCTGAGTATCCGAGCTGACCCTCAGACACCTGGGACAGGTGCAGGAGATGCACACAGCCGCCTCCCCGAGGCTCCGCACAGACCCACCTCGTCCACATCCTTGACATTCACCATCTTCTTGGTCTGAGCCACGTGGCCCACGACCCCGATGTCCAGCGGGAAGACGATCTCGGAGTCGGGGGGCACCAGGCAGTCCTCCAGGACGCTGTCCGACTGCACGCTGAAGAGCCTGGTGGCCAGCTCGGCCACGCCATTGCGCTGGCGGTACATGAAGAGGCTGCAGCGGTCGGCGGGCAGGAGGGCGCAGAGGCGCCGCAGGACCTTGAACACCACGCGCTCCATGTTGATGTTCTCCTGCATGTCCTGCACCAGCTCCAGCAGCACCTCGCTCTCCTCCACCTGGCAGAGCTCCCGGAAGGTGTCGCAGTCCGGCGGGCACCCGTCCTGGCAGGCCGCAGCCACATTCTCGGGGGTCAGTTTCTTCCCAAAGTACTGGCGGGCGAAATCGGGGTTCTGGTCGAGAAAGCTCCAGGCCTGCTCCTCACTGAGGCTCATGGTGGCTGCCTGTCCCTGGAGACGCTGCTGCTCCCGGCACGCATGGACTTCCGGGAAAACCCTGTTCTCAGCAAAGTCTTTCTTAGTGAGATTAGGAACCCCGGGGGCGGGTCAGCTGACTCACTCCCACAAACGGGGGCCTGCGCTCCCTCTGCTCGGACCCCGGCACTTCCCACCTTCCGGGAAAACCAGACCCCGTGGAACGAGGGCTGGGAGTAACCGCTGGGGGACCTCCTGCCTGTTGCAGGGGTCATGGGTGACTGGGCGCAGGCATTTGGCTTCCAGCAGACCAAGCCCTGAGAACTAATTCCCTGAGGCGGTGATCCCACACACAGCAAGACACGCTGCCAGCAGAGCTGCCTGAGGGTTTGGGTTGGTCCCACAGGCGGCCCCAGGCCCTCCTGGGAGCCGAGACCTGGGCGCGGGTGTGCTGGGAGGTGGTGGGGCCCTGGCCCTGCCTCCGGGAGACACAGTTCACCCTGTGCAGGGAGAGGGGCTGGGTAAGCACACCCAGGACCTAAATGCCCAGAGGCCAGCAAGGGGACTCTGGATGTGGAGGTAGGACCACATGCACCTTCCCCCACGGTCTGCGGGATCCAGAGTCGCTAGTCAGCCTTTACCTCCTGTCAGGCCCCGGCCGGGACAAGCTTCGGGGTGACGCCGCTCTGAGGCCACATGGCTGTCGGTAGCAGGAGGACCTGAATGGTGGGGGCTGCCTGGCAATGAAGCCCGGCCCCTCCTCTCCACTGTCACCGCAGCAAGCCCTGCCTGCTCCCATAGGACTCTCGGCTCCTGGGCCAGCTCCCCGCCAGCCGGCAGGGGTGATGTGGCTGGAAGCACCTTGGCTGGGTCTGGCATGGGCGCCAGCCTGGCGGGCGGGTGGCAGTGTTCCTAACTTCCCTGAACATAAAAACGCTGATGGCCGTTTTCCAGGCACCTTTGTGCTGCCAGATCCTGGGCTTGAGGTTTCTTCTCATCTTTTCCAGTTTGTCTGTCCGTGTTGTCACCATGCTTTTAACCAGGGTGCAAGGTTTTCATGTGGTTCTTTTACTGCACTCTGCTGGTAGACGTGTGTGCACACGTGCATGACTGTGCGTGTATATACGTGTGTGCACGGAGCGTATGAGCACATATAGGTGTGTGTGTTCATGTGTGAGCACGTGTGCATGACAGCCAGGTGCCCTCTGGAGCGGACAGTTCTCTCAGCACGAGGCCGGGCCCCGGGGAAGCTTCTGCGAGGGCCCTGGGTTGCAGCTGCCTGTCTTGGGGCTGCTCGGAGTGCAGCAGCTGCGCCGTCCACCATGGGCCCAGCTGGGCGTGCGAAGCGTGCCCTTGTGCCATGACGTTCCTGCCTCCACTTAGTCACAAAGTCGCTTCCTTTCAAGGATCTGCTGAGAGGCCTCCTCTTTTTCCTAAAAATAGTGAATTCTCACTGGGGACAGGGGAGTGGGGATGTGGGTGGGGGCAGGGGTTGCGGGGCCGCTGCAGTGCTTGGGTTTGGGGCCAGGGTAGAGGGTTGCCTGCTTTGCATTCAGTCCCAGAACAGCCTCCAGAGCCTGCCGGGTGCAGTCCCCGACTCCCAGGGACGAGCTCACATTGCTCTCCACTTGACCTGGTCAGAGGGCCCTCGCCCTGGTGCAGCCTGCAGGGGGCTCCCAGTTGGCCACTCTTGCTCAGCTCTTGGGGTTTTGTGCTGTGCATGTGAAGCTTAGTCCTCGGCCAAAGCCCCATGTGGCCCTGTGCAGATGGTTGGAGCCTGTTGTGTGCACAGATTCCTCCTCAGCAGCAATCTTCTCTGCAAACTGCAGCCACCGCTGCCTCCCCAGAGCCAATCTGTCTTCTGAGCTTCATGAGATCTCAAAACAGTAACTCATTTTTGTCTCCCGATTTTCCATAACAACACAAAAATAATTGCTATCATAAATTAGTAGAGCCTCATGTAAGGTAATTCCTAATTGTGTCTACACAGTGCTCAGCCGATTTGCAAAATAATGAAGATGTTTTCATGTGAATGGAGTGCCCTTGTGTTGTGCACAACCTGAGCAACTGTGCATCTTAGCCCTGTAGCATCCCAGAGAGGCTCTGATTTCTCATGTTGGATGGATCCCGAAACTCTGCAGCAAGCATCTCATGATTAGGAGAACTAGAGTCTTTTTAAAATTATTTTCTCCCCTATTATCCCATAGTGATCATCAAAATAATCTTTAAAATGTAGATGGCACGGGTGTGAATGTTCGAATGGCAACTCTGGAGAACAATCACTGAACTGGTAGAAAGGAATGAAATTACAAAGGACAGTTGAACAGAGAGGATTCTCAGCAGATGAGAGCTATGGCTGCCTGATTTAAAGGGGCAGGGGAAGCCCACAAAAAGGCCACAGGCCAGCCTGGCCAACATGGTGAACCCGCATCTCTACTAAAAATACAAAAACTGGTTGGGTGTGGTGGTGCACGCCTGTAGTCCCAGCACTTTGGGAGGCTGAGGTGGGCAGATCACCTGAGGTCAGGAGTTCAAGACCATCTTGGCCAACATGGTGAAATCCTGTCTCTACTAAAAATACAAAAATTGGGCCGGGCACGGTGGCTCATGCCTGTAATCCCAGCACTTTGGGAGGCCAAGACGGGTGGATCACGAGGTCAGGAGATCAAGACCATCCTGGCTAACACAGTGAAACCCCGTCTCTACTAAAAAATACAAAAAACTAGCCGGGCGAGGTGGCGGGCGCCTGTAGTCCCAGCTACTCGGGAGGCTGAGGCA
>NC_045436.1:184058890-184061085 GCF_002776525.5 Piliocolobus tephrosceles
AAAAAAAAAAAACAAAAACAAAAACTGGCTGGGTGTGGTGGCGGGTGCCTGTAATCCCAGCTACTCGGGTGGCTCAGGCACAAAACTCACTTGAACCCGGGAAGTGGAGGTTGCCGTGAGCTGAGATCACACCACTGTACTCCAGCCTGGGCAATAGAGCGAGACTCTGTCTCAAAAAAAAAGAAAAAAGCCACAGGAAGGTCCCCTGTGAGAAGCACTGATTCAGCCCATAGTTCCAGAGGACCAAGAGACTCAGACCCCGGGGCTGGTGTCAGTTGGGACTCCCAGGAAGCAGGTTCACTGTTGATTTGTTTGGACGCTGGTCCCCTCCAAGCCTCATGTTGAAATGTGATCCCTGATGTTGGAGGTGGGGCCTGGTGGGAGGTGATTAGGTCATGGAGGTGGATCCCTCACAAACAGCTGGTGCCCCTCTTGTGGGGCGGAGTTCTCCCTCTCACCTCCTGTGAGCTCAGGTTGTTAGAGCCTGGCCCCCACCCCCCACACCCTTCCTCTCCCACCCTGGCATGCTGGGTCCCCTTCACCTCCCCCACGAGTGGAAGCTCCTGAAGCTGTCACCAGAAGCAGACCCTGGTGCCAGACTTCCTGTACAGCCTGCAGAACCGTGAGCCAGAGAAACCTCTTTCTTTATAAATGACCCAACCCCAAGTGATCCTTTACAGCAACACAGCTGGACTAAGACAGCATGCCCTGGACACGGCCCAGACTCCCGACTGTCGCCCTGGACTCAGCCCAGACTCCCGACTGGCGCCCTAGACTCAGCCCAGACTCCTGTCCGTCACCCTGGACTCGGCCTGGACTCCCGACTGACGCCCTGGACTCGGCCTGGACTCCCGACTGATGCCCTGGACTCGGCCTGGACTCCCGACTGACGCCCTGGACTCCAGCATGCCCCGGACTCAGCCTCAGGGGAGGACTCTAGAGACCTACCAATACCATGAAGCAGCATCAACCCACATGCACGAGTCCAGGGAGACAGAACACTCACACAACCGGTGATGAAAGCAACTTTACTACTCACAGGCAGGCAGCAGGGAACAGCAGAAGCCTAGGATCCATGGTGAGCCAGTCCCTGAGGCTCGGAAACGCTGCCCAGAATGGGAGCCTTCTCTATGTGTGCCCTGCTTCACGCCACAGCTGAGGGATCCAGAGGTGCTCTGGGTTCTGTAGCCAGGGGTGACCTGACTCACGGGGCTACAGTGTGCGGGACATCCTGCCCTAGGAGGCACAGGAGCAGAGCCAGGGCTGTCCAGCCGGTCCCTCCCTAGACCAGGTGGTTACATTCCTGGCACATTCTTCAGGTATTCTCGAGAACCACACATGAGAAGGGAGGGCCTTGTTCATTCCAAGGCCATCTGGGACTTCTCCTGCAGACAGCAAGACGGAATAGGAAGTGGATTTATGGGATGGGGACTCCCTGTGTGGGGTAGAAGGGAGACGAAGGAGGAGCAGGTGGGGAGCCCCAGGTAAGGGTGTGACTGTGGCACCTGTGGAAGGAGAGGAAAGGAAGGTGGCCGGGCAGGACCAGCCTCAGGCTGCAACTTAAGACCGTACTAGCCTTTCGGGAAAGAACGCCTTCTGGGGGAGCCCCTGCGCGTGGAACTTTCTGAGTCTAGCACCTGCCATTGCCCAAACTGGACTTCCGGTCTCTGGCGCCTCACGTGAGGAGCTCAGGAGCTGCTGCCCCACCCGAACAACAAGTCAGCTGAGCAGACTGAAAATCAACAGTTCTTCCCACGCCCAAAAGAGCAGCGAAGACATAGGTACCTGGTACGCACAGGGCTGGCAGACGCTGGCCTGTCAATGACAGGGGCCATGGTTTGCCAGAGCAGAAACGTATCCGTGGAAACCACCTCAGGAGCTTGTGCCAGGGCGGGGAAACCTGAACTGTAGCTGATGAATCCCTGGAGGCTCAGTGTGGGCAACTCCAAACTCCTCCAGGGGACCCAGTCGTGGCGGACACCACGGGGGACCCTGTCATGGCGGACACCACGGTGGGACCCTGTCATGGCGGATACCACGGTGGGACCCTGTCATGGTAGATACCACGGTCGGGGGGGACCCTGTCATGGCGGATACCATGGTCGGGGGGCACCCAGTCATGGCAGACACCATGGGGGGACCCAGTCATGGCAGACACCATGGGGGGGACCCAGTCGTGGCGGACACCATGGGGG
>NC_045436.1:184061185-184093118 GCF_002776525.5 Piliocolobus tephrosceles
CACGTGTGTGTTTTACCCCAGGAGTTCTAACACATTCTCACAGTGAATATCAGACAAAAATCTCATTCTACAGATAGGAGGATGGAAAGTGGAATCATTTTGAAACATACCAGAACATTCTGTCCTTAACAAGAGCTGCCCTCAGGAGAAACTGTTAACCAGAGTATAACCTGACAGGGGAAGAGAAACATCCAACTTCCGCCCCCTCGAGCCATCCTGTCCCACCTAAGAAGGTGAGGGGTGGGCAGCTGAGAAACCCTTGTGAAGTTCACAGCCCAATGCACAGGTTCACCAAAGACTGAGTCCTGAGTAGAAGGTTCTAGAATGCTTCCCCTCCCCCCACATCTTACGACGGCATCACTAAAGGCATCTTTACAGCAGGTCTTTATACTCTGCACATCATGTCTGGCTATCAAGAAAATATTACAAGACACTAAAAATAAGGCAAAAAACAAAAACCCACACCAGAATTTGAAGAGCCAGAACAACCACTGGAACCAGACATGGCAGGTATGTTGGAATTATCAGACCAGGAATTTAAAACAGCAATGATTAAGATGCCAAGAGCTCTCGTGGGTAAAGTAGACAGCACACAGGAACAGATGGGCAATGTAAGCAGACAGATGGAAAGTCTAGGAAGGAACCAAAAAGAAACATAGAGATAGAAAACACTGCAACAGAAATGAAGACTGCCTTTGATAGGCTCATTAGTAGACTGGACACAGCTGAGGAAAGAGCCTCTGTGCTTGAGGATAGCTCAACAGAAATTTCCAAAAGTGAAAGGCAAAGAGAACAATGACTGAAAACAAACAAACAAACAAAAAACAAACAAAAAAAACAGAACAGAATATCCAAAAGCTGTAGGACACCCATAAAAGGTGTAACACGAATAATATCAGAAGCAGAAGAAAGAAAGAAGAAAGAAAAGAAAAGAAAAGAAAAGAAGAAAGAAGAAAGAAAGAGGGAGGAAGGGAGGAAGGAAGGAAAGGAGGAAGGAGGCCGGGCATGGTGGCTCATGCCTATAATCCCAGCACTTTGGGAGGCCGAGGCAGGCGGATCACGAGGTCAGGAAATTGACACCATCCTGGCTAACATGGTGAAACCCCGTTTCTACTGAAAAACACACAAAAAATTAGCCGGGCGCGGTGGCAGACACCTGTAGTCCCAGCTACTCGGGAGGCTGAGGCAGGAGAATGGCGTGAACCCAGGAGGCGGAGTTTGCAGTGAGCCGAGGTCACGCCACTGCACTCCAGCCTGGGGAGCAGAGTAAGACTCCATCTTGAAAAAATAAATAAATAAAAATAAAATTAAAAGAAAGAAAGGAAGGAAGGACAACAAAAAGCCTGAAACAATAATGACTGAGGATTCCTCCAAATTAATGTCAGACACCAAACTACAGATCCAGGAAACTCAGGGAACAAAACAAAACAAAACAAAACAAAAAACACTCTCCCCAAAGAAAACAGACAAGTAAACAAAATGACACCTAGGCACCTCACATTTAAACTATATAAAATCAAACATGAACAAATTTTGAAAGAAGCCAGAATAAAACCTCCCAATACCAATACCTTACCTGTAGAGGAACGAAGATAAGAATGACATCCACCTTCTCTCAGGAACCATGTGTCCGAGTCCCTCTTCTGCCACTATAACAGAATACCACAGATTAGGTAAATTATAAAGAAGTTTATTTGGCTCACAATTCTGGGAGCTGGGAAGTGCAGGAGCACGGTGCCGGCGTCTGGCCAGGGTCAGTCTATGGTAGAGGGCAGAGCAGGGACGCAAGCACCGGGAGACAAAGAGAAAATCAGCCTGAACTCATCCTTTTATCAGGAGCCCACTCTCAAGACAATGAACCCACTCCTGAGATAATGGCACTAATCCATCCACGAGGGTGAAGCCCTCAGGAGCTAATCACCTCTCAAGGGTCCCGCCTCTCAATATTGTCACAATGGTAATTAAATTTCAACGGGAGTTTTGGAGGGGACATCCGAACCCCAGCACCACGCAGCCGGAAGACAGCAGAGTGAGATATTTAAAGTGTTGAGAGAAAAAAAACCCACCCAGCTAAAATTCTGCACCCCATGAAATTATCCTTCAAAAGTGAAGGAGAAATAAAGACCTTTTCAGGAAAACAAAAATTGAGGGAATTTGTTGTCAGTAGACTTGCCTTGCAAAAGTCTTAAAAGAAGCTTTTTAGAGAGAGGAAAGTGATATAGATCAGAAACTCCAATCTACATAAAGAAAGGAGGAACACCAAAGAAGGAACAGTCAGGTAAAATAAAATTTTTAATATTCTTAGCTGATCTAACAGATAACAGCTCTACATAATAACAACAATGCATTCAATTATGTATCTTACATGTGTCTTAAGTACGTATATGCTAACATATGCTTCGACATGAGGGAAACAAATGGCTTAAATCATGCAAAGGATACGAATAAGGAGTTAAGAGGACGTTGTTGTCAGGAACTCATGTTATCTGTGAAGCAGTAGAGCATTTGAAAGTAGAATTGGATTCGCTGGGAATGTATTGCAAATTCTAGCGCAATCACTAACTGATATTCTAAGAAAGGAGAGAAAATAGAACTGAGCATATCAGATGCTCAATTAAAATCACAAAAGGCAGAAAAAGAGTGAGAAAAAACAGGGAAAAAGAACAAGGGCAGCAAATAGAAAACGGTAACAAAATGGCAGATATTAATCCAATTATACAAATAATTACTTTGAACATCAATGGTCTAAATGCAACAATAAAAAAACAGATTTTTGGCAGGGCACAGTGGCTCACACCTGTAATCCCAGCACTTTGGGAGGCTGAGGCAGGCAGACCACATGGTCAGGAGGTCAAGACCATCCTGGCAAACATGGTGAAACCCTGTCTCTACTACAAAAACCCCAAAATTAGCTGGGTATGGTGGCATGCACCTGTAGTCCCAGCTACTCGGGAGACTGAGGCCGGAGAATCATTTGAACCCAGGAGGCAGAAGTTGCAGTCAGCACCACTGCACTCCAGCCTGGGCAACAAGAGTGAAACTCTATAAAAAACAAAACAAAACAAAACAAAAATACCGAGATTTTTACATCAGGGTGGATAAAAAATGATACCCAACTATCTATTGTCTACAAGAAACACACTTTAAAGTTAGACACATATAGACTAAAAGTAAATGCGTGGAGAAAGAGACATACCATGTTTACACTGATGGAAAGAAAGCAGGAGTAGCTATTCTAATTCCAGACAAGGCGGACTTCAGAGCAAAGAAAGCTACCAGGGATGAACAGAAAGCATTCCTTTTTTTTTTTTTTTTTGAGACGAAGTCTTGCTCTGTTGCCCAGGCTGGGGTGCAGTGGCCAGATCTCAGCTCACTGCAAGCTCCGCCTCCCGGGTTCACGCCATTCTCCTGCCTCAGCCTCCCGAGTAGCTGGGACTACAGGCGCCCGCCACCTCGCCTGGCTAGTTTTTTGTATTTTTAGTAGAGACGGGGTTTCACTGTGTTAGCCAGGATGGTCTCGATCTCCTGACCTCGTGATCCGCCCATCTCGGACTCCCGAAGTGCTGGGATTACAGGCTTGAGCCATCACGCCCGGCCGAGAAAGCATTCCATAATCATAAAGGGGTCAAGTTGTTCAAGAAGACATAACAATCCTTAACGGATATGCATCAAACCATGTGAGGCAAAAACCGCAAGGAGAAAGCTATGAATCCATGATCATGGTTGGAGACTTTAACACGCTCTGTCAGATATGACTGAATTGTGTCTCCCCAAAACTTTATTTATTGTGCCTTGACCTCCAATGTGACTGTTTGTAGAAAAGGCTTTTAGGATGTAATTGAGGTAAAACGAGATCACAAGGGTGGGGTCCTAATTCAACACCACTGGTGGCTTTATAAAAAGAGGATGAGATCCTGCACCACACATGTATCAAAGAAAGGCCACGTGAGGATACAGCGAGAAGGCAGCTGTCTGTAAGCCAGGAAGAGAGCCCTCACCAGGACCTGACTGTGCTGGCACCCTGATTTTGGACTCCCAGCCTCCAGAACTATGAGAAATAAGTGTCTGCTGTTTCAGAGACCGGGTCGGTGTGGTATTTTGTTATGGCAGCCTGAGCAGAATGAGACAACTCCAATTCTGCTGAGAGGGTGGTGGGGGTGCCTGGAGGCCGTGGCCCCCACTCCTCAGTGTGGGTCTCTAGAGGGGAGGTCTGAGCAGGCACCTCCTGCTGTTATGGCAGCCAGTCCATGCCTCGGGCCACACAGTCCGACTTCTCTATCCACGTTGGGGGAGGAGCTCCTCATGGTTCCTGGGGCCTGTCCCCCTGAGAGAAGGCTTTGACGTGCACAGTTAGTGGAGCACACCACAGCCTCCAGCCCTGCAGCTGGCCTCCATCATCGCTTCTCACTGGGCCATGACAGGGGCTCCCTTCATCCTCCATCCTCATTTTTTACCTCCTCTCCCTTGACTATCACTTCTGTAGGTCTTGGGGGCTTCCCTGGCTATGTGAGGGGACTGAGCCCCTAATGATCACACTCTTACTGGGCTGAGGTGGCTGCACCTGCCCAAGCACAGTGACACAGGGCAAGGGCGCCCTGAGGTTGGCCTGGCCCCACAAGGTCCCTTCCTGCCCGTGTGCAGCTGCCCCACATCCTCTGCTGCTCGGGGATCAGCCTCTCCACCAAGACAGCCACTCCTCTCCTGTCTCAACCCTGGATACCAGAGTCCCAGTGCCCAGCAGCAAGGACCTGAGTCGTGGCCCGTTAACAATGTGCCCTCTTAGGAGATGAGGACCCCCAGCCTTGCCAGCCAGTGTTTTAGGGACAGGAAGCACCAGGCCCCAAGAGTCACTGTGGGGGAGGGGAGTAGAGAGCACCCCCACTTCTGCCTCTTGGTTCCAGACTCATGCTGGTCTTCCTGGTGAGGTCAGATGTCACATGGCGTCCTGGGTTTCATGTACCTGGCAGGTGGTGCACTGTCCCCCGGGTTCCTGGCCTCCATCACACAGGGCTGACTCCAAGTGGGGCTTCGGCTGTGCCGCCAGCAACTGACCCTCTGGTACCTCTTGGTCCAGAAGCTTCTCCATGGCGGGCGGCTGATGCAGCTAGGAGTCCCTTCACCCCAGCCCTGCCTTGGCTGAGCAGTTAAACACCCCAGGGCGTCGTCACTCACCACTGGGGCCTGCACTGGCCACTTGGCCTGGCCGCCCTTCCTCGGAGGAGACGAGTGCCTCTCCAGGGGCCCCTTGGGCTCTCATGTTGGCATCTGCCCTCATTCCTGTTGCTCCGCCACCAGCATCCACCCCCTGGTGATACCCAGACACCCTTCGCCCCATGCCTTTCCAATGCCTGAGCCACAGGCCCTGCCAGGACCTTCCTTTAACCTGTTGTTCCCCAGGTGGCTGCCAGTGCCACCTTGTCCCAGGAGCTACACCTGCCTCATTCTAGCTGCAGTGCTTGCTGCTAGACCACAACGGAGCCAGGTTTCCTATGCTTGGGCATTTTAACGCTGCCTCATCAGAGTGAGGCAGGACCCAGGCGGTTTCCCCAGAGAGTTAACCCTGGAGGGAGGCACTGGTGTGATTAAGACAGAGCCCAGAACCTGGGAAGGAGCATTCACCCAGCTGCAGAGGGCAAAGATGCAGCCTGGGAGGGACTCTTGGAGAAAGGAATCAGCAGCTTATCTGACACGGATGCACTTGGGAATAAAGAAAGTAATACTGTGCATTAGCGTTAGCTGGCACTGCAGGCGTGGGCCACCACACCCAGCTAATTTTTGTATTTTTAGTAGAAACAAGGTTTCGTTTCACCATATTGCCTGGGCTGTTCTTGAACTCCTGGCCTCAAGTGATCTGCCTGCCTTGGCCTCCCAAAGTGCTGGGATTACAGGCATGAGCTATTGCACCCGGCCCAGCAAAAAGCTCTTGAATGGAAATAGCATTCCTGAGAAAGACCAGCACCTGCTTCCCCAACACTTCACACCCAGCCTCTGTGTGCTGGTGAAGGCATGATGCTTTCCTCACTTTCCGACAGTGCACAGGTTTTGGTTGTGTAATCTCTCCCCCTTAGATGGTCCTAGGGCCACTGTCCCCAGGTTTCTGGCCTCTGCCTCAGCCACTTCTGTCTGGCCCACATGCATCCATGTGGTACCACCTGGTGCTGACCCGTCACGGACACTGGGAGGGCACTGTCTCCCTCTTGGCTGTTCTTTTCGGCCACTTCTAGATGGGGGTGAAATGCCACCTTGCAAGCGGCCGAGAGCACACGTGCTGAGCAACCTGCTGCGTCTCTTTGCAGTTTGTCATAAGCCAGGTGTCAGACACTAACGCTGTTTCTGGCTTTGCTGCCAATTCTTTTCTGAATCACTACTGCCTGGAATTATATCTCCTTAATAAATGATTCACGCTTAACCCTTGCCCCAGGCTATGTTTTCTAGGAAGTCCTGGAGTATCAGCTATGTTTTGCTGCATAGCAAACTGCTCCCAAATTTAGTGGGTTAAACAATTCTATTTGCTCATGATTCTATGAGTCAGGCTTTGGGGCTGGGCTCAGCTGGGCAGTTCTCTATGGTTACTGTGCAGCTTGGCCATCTGGCAGCTGACCTGGGCTGGATGTGGCAATGCCTCTCATGAGCCTGGCAGCTGGCGCCCGCCCCTGGCTGGTTGGTCCAGGAGGCCTCAGCTACTCCATGTGGCTGCTGCTCAGCCTCCCAAAATGCTGGGATTACAGGCTTGAGCCACCGCACCCGTCCTGTTTCGCTTTTTAGTCATGTGTTCTGGCGGGTAGCACTTCCGATCTCCTTTAAGAACTTTTTTGTATTCACAGCTTGGCTCACTGCTTGGTGCATGAGCCTAGATTTCCACCTGTCTCGGCTTTCAACATGCCTTTCTCACTGAGCCTAGTCATGTCTAGCTTGTGACTGACCATTCACTTGAGGACTTAGAGGTCACTGTAGGGTTATTGGTTGGTCTAATTTCAAATTGCTGTTTCTCAGGGAATAGGGAGGCCTCAGGAAAGGGAGACAGGAGGAACAGCTGGTCCATGGAGCAGTCAAAACACACACAGCATCAATTAAGTTCACTTTCTTACATGCGTGGTTCATGAAGCCCTAAAACAATGACCATAGTAACTTCAAAGATCACCAACCACAGACCACCATAAAGATACCATCATCATAAAGTTCGACACATTGCCAAAATGACTAACGTGTGACTCAGAGATGTGAGTGAGCTCACACCGTTGGAAACGTGGCACAGGTGGGCTTGCTCAACACAGGGCGGCCACGGGCCTTCAACAGTCCAACACGCGGTACCTGCAAAGTGCAGAAAAGTGAACACAATGAAACAAGGTGGCCCGCATCTTTTAAAATCTATGTCCTCGGCCGGGTGTGGTGGCTCACGCCTGTAATCCCAGCACTTTGGGAGGCTGAGGTGGGCAGATTACGAGGTCAGGAGATCGAGACCATCCTGGCTAACGTGGTGAAACCCTGTCTCTACTAAAAATACAAAAACTTAGCCGGGCGTGATGGTGGGCGCCTGTAGTCCCAGCTACTTGGGAGGCTGAGGTAGGAGAATGGCGTGAACCTGGGAGGCGGAGCTTGCAGTGAGCTGAGATCGCGCCACTGCACTCCAGCCTGGGCGACAGAGCGAGACTCTGTCTCAAAAAACAAACAAACAAAAAAACTGTGTCCTCATTTACAATTGGGTTGTCGCTGTGCACGGTGGTTCACGCCTGTAATCCCAGCACTTTGGGAGGCCACGGTGGGTAGATCATTTGAAACCAGGAGTTTGAGACCAGCTTGGGCAACATAGTGAGACCCCATCTCTGCAAAATAATTAAAAATTAGCTGGGTGCGATGGTGTACACCTGTAGTCCCAGCTACTCAGGAAGCAGAAGTGGGTGAATTGCTTGAGCCTGGAATGTTAAGGCTTCATTGAGCTATGGTGGTGCCACTGCACTCTAGCCTAGGCAACAGAATGATACCTTGTCTCAAAAAAAAAAAAAAAAAACCAAACCTCAAAGCAAATTGGATTGTTTGTTTACTTACTACAGTAGCTTCTCCTATCTGTGGGGTATACATTCTAAGACCCCCAATGAACACTTGAAACCATGGATAGTACTGAATTCTATACATACTACATTTTTTTTTCTATAAATATATACCTATGGTAAAGTTTAATGTACAAACTAGGCAAAGTAAGAGATTAACAATAACTAATAACAAAATAGAACAATTATAACAATAAACTGTAATAAAAGTTAGGTGAATGTGGGCTCTGTCTCCTTCTCTCAAAATATCTTGTTGTGCGTAATATTTTCTGACCACAGTTTACTGCTGGTAACTGAAACCACAGAAAGTGGAACCACAGATAAGCGCATGGCGGGGGGTACTGTAATGCATTTTGTTGTTAATATATTCCAGATGTAAATCCTTTATCATATATGTGATTTTAAAATACTTTCTTCTAGTCAGTGAACTGCCTTTTTATTCTGTTAACAGCGTCTTCCCAAGAGCAGATGCTTTTAATTCTGATGAAGGCTGATTTATCATTTTTATAGATGATGCTTTTGATATCACAGCTAAAAAATCTTTGTCCGCTCAAGATCACAGAAATGTTCGCTTATGTTTACTTCTAGAAACTGTGTAGTCTTAGGTGTTACAAGTGCATGTTTAGTGATTTTTATATGTGGTCCGGGTATAGATCAAGGCTCTCTTTTTCTTTTTGCACATGCATATTCAATAGTTCCAGCAGCATTTGTTGAAAAGATATTTCTTTCGGCCGGGCACGGTGGCTCACGCCTGTAATCCCAGCACTTTGGGAGGCCGAGACGGGAGGATCACGAGGTCAGGAGATCGAGACCATCTTGACTAACACGGTGAAACCCTGTCTCTACTAAAAATACAAGAACTAGCCTGGCGCGGTGGCGGGTGCCTGCAGTCCCAGCTACAGGGGAGGCTGAGGCAGGAGAATGGTGTGAACCCAGGAGGCGGAGCTTGCAGTGAGTGGAGATCGTGCCACCGCACTCCAGCCTGGGCGACGGAGCGAGACTCCGTCTCAAAAAAAAAAAAAAAAAAAAAGATATTTCTTTCTCCACTGAATTGTCACATTCACATATTATACCACTTCACATACAGTACAAGAACCTTACGTCAGTGTTATGGATTGAAATTGTGTCCCACAAAATTCATAAGTTGAAGTCCCAGCCCCCGGTACTTCACTATGTGATCATATTTGAATATAAAACCTTTAAAGAAGTAATTGAGGCTGGGCACAGTGGCTCACGCCTGGAATCCCAGCACTTTGGGAGGCCGAGGCAGGAGTATCACTTGAGCCCAGGATTTAAGAGCAGCCTGGGCCGGGCACCGTGGCTCACACCTGGAATCCCAGGACTTCGGGGGGCCGAGGCAGGCGGATTGCCTGAGCTCAGGAGGTCAAGACCAGCCTGGCCAACATGGTGAAACCCTGTCTCTACTAAAATACAAAAAATTAGCCAGGCATGGTAGTGTGCACCTGTAATCCCAGCTACTCCGGAGGCTGAGGCAGGAGAATCGCTTGAACCTGGAAAGTGAAGGTTGCAGTGAGCCGAGATTGCGCCACTGCCCTCCAGCCTGGGAAACAGGGTGAGACTCCGTCTCAAAATAAACAAATTAATTAATTAAATAAATTAAAAATATCAAGAAGTGATTAAGTAGAAATGAGGCATGACGGTGGGGCTGTAATTCAGCATGACTATCAGACGAGGAGACCAGGTCACACAGAGTCCCACGGGTGAGCACGCGTGCAGGGAAGGCCATATGAAGAGGTAGCAGGAGAACAGCCGTCTGCAGACCAAGGAGAGAGAATTCTGCAGAGACCACGCCCGTCAACGTCTTCTTCACAGACATTCAGCCTTCAGAACGGTCAGAGGATACATTTCTGCTGCTGAAGCCACCTAGTCTGTGGTAGCTTGCTGTGGAAGTGTTAGAAAACTAACAAGGAAAGTGGGGGTCTGTGTGTATTTGGGGGATCAGAGACTTTGTGCAGAGGCCCCTGACCCTCCACCCTCGAGGCCTGGGCAGGGCTGAGGAATGACCACATCTGTGCTTCTACCAGCTTGCATCACCCTGGCAGCTGGAAACGGGTTCTGCGGTGTTAGGCGAACACAGGGCACCTGACTGGTCCAAGCACGCCACCCAGAGGCAGCCTTGGAACTGCACCTGCTGGGCAGAACCTGGGCTCTACCTGCATCCTTCCTGACAGCCCATCAGAGTCCATGGGACGGATGCACCTGCTCATGCACCTGCCTCCAAGGTCTGTGGGCTAGGCGGGCCCAAGGGGGCCTGGTGTTGGAACAGAGCCTCTGGAGCCAGGAAGATGGTGGCCATGTTTGGTGGCTTCTCCTGGCCTGAGCATGGCCCCCAGGGCTGGGTGAGATAGGATGCCCTCAACTACAGGTCCGTATCAGCTGTGATGACGAGAAGTGGGAGCAGCTGCTCAGGGCCCCCCGGGCAGCTGAACCCTGGGGACAGTCCCTGGGCCGGGAGGGCCCTCAGAGTGCACGTCTTAGCAGTCTGGGGTGCCCGCTGCCCTCGACGGACACATGGGGGTGTTGTTATAGGGCAGGAGAGAGGCCGGCCTTGGGTAGAAAGGAGCAGCATGAAGGCCCAAGGAGGGAGGTGACCGGGCAGAGGCAGCCCCTGTGGCCGTGTCGGGCTGCTTGCCCCCGTCTGTCCTGTGGGGCTTCCCCATGTCCCTTCAGTCTGGCCCCGCTTTGGCGCCTTGAATTTGAGAGAGGCCACATGTTCTTGAATCCTAGTGGGATCCTCGGCAACTGCTTTTGAAATTTCTCTTTCACGACCCAGACGGCTGGGGCAAGCCATCTCCCGTCAGCATTTTGGAGAACAAATGCTTTCACTGCCTTGATCTGTCCAGCAGGGCAGCTGCCAGTGCTCAGGTATGAGCAGACGCAAGGCAGAGGCGCGTGTGGAGACAAGGGGCGAGAGCGGCCAAAGCCTCAGCCTTGTCCACCCCATCCTTCTTCCATGCTGTGGCCAGTGAGATTTTTCTGAAAAGACTGATCTGGTCCCATCATTTTCCTGATCAAGACATCCTAGCAGTCTCCTAATACTTTCAGAACAAAATCCAGCACCCCTGGCCTGGACACAAGGCCCTGCCCCTCACTCCCGTCAGCAACACTGATGAGTAGCAGGTGTGCTGAGGACTCAGGTAATGAAGGGGGGTTTCACCATAGCCCATTCTAGCAAATAGCTTCAGGGTTCCATTCATGGATTCTAATTCCTTAAACTGTTTAGCTAGTTCACTCCACAATTACTCATGGAGCACCTACGTCCTGTGCTCCTGTGCTAGACAGTTCCTCCTCCTGGGATCACCAGTGAACAAAAGAGACAACACTGTCTTCCAGAGCTTATGGGAAGGATAAACATCGCAAACAAGTGAATTCTACAACACAAGAGTGATTCCTTCATGGGAAAAGTAGAGCTGAGAAAGAGACTGGGAGCCCTGGGATGCACTTTGAGTCAGAGAAGGCCTCCCTGTGTGATGTTTGGGGAAAGACACGAAGAGGGGGAGGGGCAGCCCTGTGGCTGTCAGAGGCGGAGGCTGACGCAGGGCTGGGGGTGGCCAGAGACAAGCGCACACAGTGACTCAGTCTCTTTCAGTGACTTCAGCTCTTACTCTGAATGAGCCCAAAGCCATTTTGAGCACAGGATGATGCACACTGAGTTAAAATTTTGAAGGCTAATTGTGGCTGCTCCTTTGGAATAGACCAAAGACCAGGGGTGGCTCTTTCAGCACCCAGGTCAGAAATGCAGGGGTCCGTCAGGCTCCGATGCACGTTGAGGTTGGAGGCCACAGAGTTTTCTGCCTGGCTGTGGGTGGGAGGCATAGAAGATGCCCCTGAGGTTTCTGGCCAGAGCAAGGTTGGGGTTTCCAGTCCCCAAACAGGGAGCACTAGGGTGGGTCTGATCTGTGCGAGCAGAACAGACGCTTGAGTTTCAATGTTATGGGTGGGTGCCTGTTGGATACCCTGAGAGAGATGTTGGACACGTGGCTCTGTCTTATCTTGAGGCCCCAGGAAAAGATCTGAGCTGAATATGAATTTGGGAGTGGTCAGAATACAGGTGTTTCTTAAAGCCATGAAACTAGATGACTTTAAAATAACCTTCAGGTCAATCCAAGATGGCTGATTAGAAAGAGCTGTGGTCTGAGGTGCTCACAGAGAAGAATGAAAAGGGGTGAGTGAATTCAGCACCTTCAACTGAAGCATCCAGGTTCTCACACTGGGACTGACGAGGCAAACAACTCAACCCATGGAGAAGAAAAGAAGTGGTAGGGGGGTCAATGGCCCACTCAGGAGTGGCATGGAGCCACAGGAACCCCCACCGCCAGCCGAGGAAGTGGTGAGTGATTGTGCAACCCTGCTTGGGAAATCATGCTTCTCCTATGAATCTTTGCAACCGTGGATCAGGAGATCCCTTCATGAGCCCCTACCACCAGCGCCTTGGGCCCGATACACAGAGCTCTGTGAAACTTCAGCAGAGCAGCCACTCAGCCACACACAGAGACCCAGGCGTTTTGCATACTCTGGCCCCAGGATCCCTGGCAAGGTGGGAAATCCATCCTTCCAGATTCCTGGGAAGAGAGCTGACTCCATGGAGCCAAGCAGAATCATTCTGCAGTCCTCACTTCCATGGCACCTCACAAGTTAAGACCCACTGGCTTGGAATCCCAGTCAGCCAACAGCAACAGGCTGGACTCTGCCTGAGAAGGGTCCGAGTTCCCAGGGGAGGGGTGGCGGCCATCTCTGCAATTAGGTAGACTCAGCCATTCCAGCCTGCAGACTTTGGAGAATACAAGTGGTCCAGATGAGGAGGGGTCCCTCCCATACAGCACAGCTGCCTTGTCAGATCATGGCCAGAGTGGTTCTTTAAGTGGGATCCCATCCACTTCTCCTCATTGGGTGTGTCCTCCCTGCAGGGGCTTCAGCCACTCCAGCCAGCGTTCTATGGATAGAGCTCTGATCTCCCCTTGGGATGGAGCTCCCAGGGGGAGGGGCAGCCACCATCTCTGCCATTTGGCTGACTTAGTCATTCCAGTCTGCCAGCTTTGGAGAATACAAATGGTCTGGATGAGGAAGGACCCCCCACACCCCCAACAAAACGCAGCACACCTGCTCTATGAAAAAGCAGCCAGACTGCTTCTTTAAGAAGGTCCATGATCCCATTTCTCCTGACTGGGTAAGACCTCCCAACAGGTGTCTACAGCCACCTCCTGCAGGTATGTTCAGGCTGGCAACAGATCAGTACCCCCCTGGGACAGAGCTTCCAGAGGAAGGAGCTCTCTGTCATTTTTGCTGTTTCTCAGTCTTCACTGGTGATACTTCCAGGTATGGGAAAAATCAAGGCAACTCGGGTCTGGAGTGGACCCCCAACAAACTGCAGCCATCTTATGGTAGAGTTAAAAGACTGTTAAATAGTTAGAGTAAAAGACTCTTAAAAGACTGTATAAATAGTTAATAGACTGTTAAAAGAAAGCAAACAGAAAATAAGAACAACAACAACATCATCAGCAAAAAAGTCCCCACAAAAACCCCATTCAAAGGTCAGCCACCTCAAAGATTGAAGGTAGATAAGCCCACAAAGATGAGAAAGAATCAAGGCAAAAATGCTGAAAACTCAGAGTGCCTCTTCTCCTTTAAATGACCACAACATCTCTGCAGCAAGGGTACAGAACGGGGCTGAGGCTGAGATGGCTGAATTGACAGACGTAGGCTTCAGAAGGTGGGTAATAACCAACTTCGCTGAGCTAAAGGAGCATTTGTAACCCAAAGCAAAGAAGCTAAGAATCACGATAAAACCATACAGGAGCTGATAGCCAGAATAGCCAGTTTTGAGAGAAACATAACCAACCTGATGGAGCTGAAAAACACAACATGAGAACTTCACAATGCAACCGTGAGTACCAATAGCAGAACAGGCCAAGCAGAAGAAAGAATCTTAGAGCTTGAAGACTATATTTCTGAAGTAAGATAGGCAGAAAAGAATAGAAAAAAAAAAAAGAATGAATGAAATAAAACCTCTGGGAAATATGGGATGATGTAAAGACACCAAACCTACAGCTGACTGGGGTACCTGAAAGAAATGGGGAGAATGGAACCAAATTGGAAAACATCCTTTAGGATATCATCCTGGAGAACTTCCCCAACCTAGCAAGACAGGCCAACATTCAAATTCAGAAAATGCAGAGAACCCCAGTAAGATACTGTATGAGAAGATCAATCCCAAGACACATAATCATCAGATTCTCCAAGGTTGAAATGAAAGTGTTAAGAGCAGCCGGAGAGAAAGGCCAGGCCACCTGGAGAGGGAAGCCCATCAGACTAACAGTGGGCCTCTCAGTGAAAACCCTACAAACCAGAAGAGAGTGGGGTCCAATATTCAACATTCTTAAAGGAAAGAATTTCCAACCCAGAATTTCACATCCAGCCAAACAAAGGGTCATAAGCAAAGGAGAAATAAGATCTTTTTCAGACAAGCAAATGCTGAGGGAATTCATCACTACCAAGTCTACCTCGCAAGAGCTTCTGAAGGAAGCACTAAATATGGAAAGGAAAAACTGTTACCAGCCACTATAAAGACACACAAATACACAGACCAGTGACACTATGAGGCAACCACATAAGCAAGTCTGCAAAATAACCATCTAGCATCATGATGACAGGATCAAATCTACACAAAACAATATTAATCTTAAATGTAAATGGGCTAAATGCCCCAATTAAAAGACACAGCATAGCAAGCTGGATAAAGAGCCAAGACCTGTCAGTATGCTGTCTTTAAGAGACCCATTTAGGCCAGGAGCAGTGGCTCATGCCTGTAATCCCAGCACTTTGGGAGGCTGAGGTGAGAGGATCATGAGGTCAGGAGACCGAGACCATCCTGGCTAACACAGTGAAATCCCATCTCTACAAAAATACAAAAATACAAAAAAAAAAAAAAAAAAAATTTAGCCAGGCATGGTGGCAGCGCCTGTAGTCCCAGCTACTCAGGAGGCTAATGCAGGAGAATGGCATGAACCGGGAGGCAGAGCTTGCAGTGAGCGGAGATCGTGCCACTGCACTCCAGCCTGGGCGACAGAGCGAGACTCTGTCTTAAAAAAAAAAAGAGACCCATCTCACATGCAAAGATACATGTAGGCTCAAAATAAAAGGATGGATAAAAATTTACCAAGCAAATGAAAAACAGAAAAAAAAAATAGGGGTTGCAGTCCTAGTTTTTGACAAAACAGACTTTAAACCAACAAAAAGCAAAAAAGACGAAGAAGGGCATTACACGATGGTAAAGGGTTCATTTCAACAAGAACTAACTACCCTAAATATACATGCACCCAATACAGGAGCACCTAGATTCATAAAGGAAGTTCTTAGAGACCTATAAAGAGACTTAGATTCTCACACAATAATAAGGGAAGACTTTAACACCCCACTGACAATGTTAGAAAGATCATTGAGAAAAAATTAACAAAGATATTCAGGACCGAAACTCCGCTCTGGATCAAGTGGATCTGATAGATATCTACAGAATTCTCCACCCAAAAATAACAGAATACACATTCTCATTGCCACATGGCACTTACTTTAAAATTGATCACATAATTGGAAGCAAAACACAACTCATCAAATGGAAAAGAACTGAAATCATAACAGTCTCTCAGATCACACTGCAATCAAATTAGAACTCAAGATTAAGAAATGCACTCAAAACCACTGAACTATATGGAAACTGAACAACCTGCTCCTGAATGACTCTTGGGTAAATAATGAAATTAAGGCAGAAATCAAGAAGTTCTTTGAAACTAATGAGAATAAGAGACAATGTACCAGAATCTCTGGGACACAGCTAAAACAGTGTTAGGGAAATTTATAGTCCTAAGTGCCCACATGGAAAAGCTAGAAAAATCACAAGTTAACAACCTAACATCTCAACTAAAAGAACTAGAGAACCAAGAGCAAACAAGCCCCACCCAAAGCTAGCAGAAGACAAGAAATAATCAAGATCAGAGTCGAACTGAAGAAGATAGAGATGCCCAAAACCCTTCAAGAAAATCAACGAATCCAGGAGCTGGTTTTTTGAAAAAATTAATATAACAGATAGATCACTAGCTAGACTAATAAAGAAGAAAAGAGAGAAGAATCAAATAAACACAATCAGAAATAATAAGGGGGATATCACCACTGACCCCACAGAAATACAAACAACTATCAGAGAATACTAGAAACACCCCTATGCACATAAACTAGAAAATCTAGAAGAAATTGACACATTCCTGGACACATATACCCTCCTAAGACTGAACCAGGAAGAAACTGAATCCCTGTACAGACCAAAAATGAGTTCTAAAATTGAGGCAATAATAAACAGCCTACCAACCAAAAAAAGCCCAGGACTAGACAGATTCACAACTGAATTCTACCAGAGGTACAAAGAAGAGCTGTTACTACTCTACTGAATCTATTCCAAAAAAACTGAAAAGGAGGGACTCTTTCCTAACTCATTCTATGACTCCAGCATTATCCTGATACTCAAACCTGGCAGAGACACAAGAAAAAAAGAAAACTTGAGGCCAATATCCTTGATGAACATTGATGCAAAAATCCTCAATAAAACACTGGCAAACCAAATCCAGCAGCACATCAAAAGTCTTATTCACCACGATCAAGTTGGCTTCATCTCAGAGATGCAAGGTTGGGTCAACATACACAAATCAATAAATATGATTCATCACATAAACAGAATTAAAGACAAAAACCACATATTTATCTCAATATGTGCAGAAAAAGCCTTTGATAAAATTCAACATCCTTCATGTTAAAAACTCTCAATAAACTAGGTATTGAAGGAATATACTTCAGAATCATAAGAGCCATGTATGACAAACTCACAGCCAAGAAAAAGAAGAAAGAAAAAGAAAGAAGAAAGAAGGAAAGGAAAGTAAAGGAAAGGAAAGGAAGGGAAAAGCTAGACGAGGTCACCAAGGGAGTGAGTATAGACAGAAGGGACAGAATCAAGGGCTGAGACTTAGGGATACCTGTGTGAAGGGGACTCCACCCAGTCCCTATGAGACAGCAGCCCCTGCCACGTGCTCCTGTATGTTTCAGCAGCTGGACTTATGGTTTGTAACTGGGTATTTTTGTGAAGATGTGATTCATCTCCATCTCTCCCACCACGCTCCTTGCAAAAGGAGCCCTGTCCTTTTGCAAACTGCTGTGCCCCAAGGCCTAGAGCAACCCCTGGTTGCCTGACAGTAACAAGCCAATAAGCAAGTGCATGAGTGAAGGGCACCAGGATTCTTTTCTGTGTCTGTTTTTACCATTGCCACACTTAAAAAACATAAGTTATTCTGTTTTCTTGGTGGGTTAGGGATAAAAATTTGAAAAATACTTTTATGTTATTAAAATCCATGCTACTATGTAAGAGTTAACATAAAAATTTCCATTAGTAATTTCTTCATATAATTTTAGAAATAACATATATTTTAAGCTAAAATTCTTATCTGTTTTTTTGTTTTGTACCTATCACTCCAGTGTGACTTACTGTTTCTTACAAAATCCACTCTCAGTTTTTTGTTTTGTTTTGTTTTGAGATGGAGCCCCACTCTGTCACCCAGGCTGGAGTGCAGTGGCACGATCTTGGCTCAGTGTAATCTCTGGCTCCTGGGTTCAAACGATTCTCCTGCCTCAGTCTCCCAAGTAGCTGGGATTACAGGTGCACACCACTGCACCTGACTAATTTTTGTAGTGTTAGTAGAGATGGGGTTTTGCCATGTTGGTCTCAAACTCCTGACCTCCAGGGATGCGCCCGCCTTAGCCTCCCAAAGTGCCAGGATTACAGCTGTGAGCCACTGCACCTGGCCCACTCTCAGATTTTATAATTCTATCACCAACAACGGTGTCACAGAACCAGGCTTTGAATAAATGCCTGATTATCATCTGACCCAGCAGAGAACTTCTCACATTATTAATGAATAGTGCAGTTCTGAGTTGAACGTGGTTCATACTTTCATTTATGTTAATAAGTAAAAGAGAATTGAAATCGCAAAGACACTGGAATGTCACTTCATCAATGACATGAGTGCCTCTTCTGAATCAGATGATAGTTTTCTAATAGTGGAAGAACATTCCTTGATTTTTGGTACTATTCACAATGTAATGGTTACAGCCGCAACACAGGTTTAAATTTAATCTACATTACTCGAATTTTCCCATAACTTCATTAAATCTAGACAGACAATAAAGCAACAATCCAGCCTGCATTTGTAGCATTTGCCACTTTCTATAGTGTAAATGTCCCCCTTGTGGCCAACTTGGAGCCACACACAAAAAGTCACTGAGCACGGTGCTAGGAAGACGGTGGTAGCCCATTACAGCTTTTACCCCTACAGATACAGCCGGTATCAGTGACCTCAGGAATGCAGGTGATGTAAAATGTAGTAAAATAATTAGAAAGTGACGGCTTTGAGTATTTATTACCTATATTTTAAGTGAGCTTTATTTAATTATAAGTGCATATCATTTAATGTTCAGCAATGTTTGTATCTAACAGCTGGCCTGCAAAGCTCCTGCAGTGCAGCAATCCGCTCCAGGAGCCAATGCTCACCAACTCCAGCCCATGCGGCTCCTGGGCTCCTCTGGTGGGCCTGGCCTCATCAGGTGAACCCTGAGAGGAGAGAGCAGAAGCAGGAGTGGGAACAATGCAGACTGGCCCATGTGGGCCACCTGGGAAGGGTAGTGACTTCTGGGAGGGGTGAGGGCCTCAGCCCTACAACTGATCATTGACAAATCAACAATCAGAACAACCCTGGAAGAGACCCTTGTGCCTCAGATGAGATCACAGCTCTGGGTGACACCTTGATTTCAACCTGGAGCGGCAAGGGGCAGAGGACCCAACTGACCCCACAGAAAGTGGAGAGGGCCAGGTGCAGGGCTAATGCCTGGAATCTCAGCACTTTGGGAGGCCGAGGTGGGTGGATCACCAGAGGTCAGGAGATTGAGACCAGCCTGGCCAACAAGGTGAAACCCCGTCTCTACCAGAAATACAAAATTAGCCAGGCATGGTGGTGTGTGCCTGTAATCCCAGCTACTCTGGAGGCTGAGGCAGGAGAATCACTTGAACCTGGGAGGAGGAGGTTGCAGTGAGCCGAGATGGTGCCACTGCACTCCAGTCTGGTGACAGACTGAGACTCTATCTCAAACAAAAACAAAAACAAAAAAGAAAGTGGGAGAAAATGCATTTGTGTTGTTTTAAGTTACTAAAATGGTGAAAATTTGTTACACAGAAATAGAAAAACTAGCAAGTAAATTGACTCTCTTAAACTTGAACTCATAAAAGAAAAATCCATTTAAAAAATACCCCCACAACTTTCTAAGGTGGTGTCTGATGACCTGGAGATGCTGGAGGTAGCTGCTCAAGCTTGAAGACAGGAGCTGGGAGGACAGAGCTGAGCTGCCCTGCATTACGGAGGGGACAGAAGGGACCCGAGGGAAGTCGAGAAGGGAGGCGCAGGGAAGACTGAACAGTGGGGTCAGGAGGCAGGAGGCCTGCCTTCATGAGGCTGGGAGGGAGGCGTGGCAGGAGGAAAGATAATGGAAATTTTCTCGGGAGGTGCTGTGCACCTAGAAACCACTGTACCACTGCAATCCTAAGCAAGTTCTCTCACAAACACTCATGAGAAAGTGGAGTTGTGTTTGGGGGGATTTTCTTTGCTTTTTTGAGTTGAGGAATGTTATGGTTAATATTGAGTGTCAACTTGATTGTACTGAAGGATGCAAAGTACTGATCCTGAGTGTGTCTGTGAATGTGTTGCCAAAGGAGATTAACATTTGAGTCAGTGGGCTGGGAAAGGCAGACACACCCTCAATCCGGGTGGGCACCATCTAATCAGCTGCCAGCACGGCCAGAATAAAAGCAGGCAGGAGAATGTGGAAGGACTGGACGGGCTGTCTTCCTGCCTCCATTTTTCTTCTGTGCTGGATGCTTCCTGCCCTTGAACATCAGACTCCAAGCTCTTCAGCTCTGGGACTCTTGGACTCACTCCAGTGGTTTGCCTGGGGCTCCCGGGCCTTTGGCCACAGGCACGGCTGCGCTGTCGGCTTCCCTATATTTGAGGTTTTGGGACTTGGACTGGCTTCCTGGCTCCTCAGCTTGCAGACGCTCTATTGTGGGACTTAACTTGCAATCGTGAGTCAATTCTCCTAATAAACTCCCCTTCAAATACATCTATCCTATTCTGTTCCTCTAGAGAACCCTGACTAATACAGGGAGAAAAGCTCAAAGATGTGAGCGAAAGGATAGCTGGTACATAGGTTACTGAGAAAGTGTAAGGTCTTTATCAGTAGAAAAACTTTTACCCGCTTCTTACCAAATAAACGTTGAACAAATATCTAAAGAACATTAACTGAATGAGGCATACATTCTAGATCTCACCTTGTCCAGTCGGTCCTGTGTGTGCCCAGCCTGACGTCCACAGCGTAGGCACGCGACAAAAGATGGCCACACGGCGGGAGGGACGACGGATGAAGGAGTCACCCGCTGACCGACAGGAAAAAGCCCAGATGCCTTCGCCGATGTTGCGAAGACACTGCCCAGACCACGCCCGGGCACCGTGTCAGGCAGAGTCTTGCAAACTACTGAATCCTCACTACCTAACTAACAGGGGCAGTAACTGGGCTCGGGGCCATGTTTCCCAGTTACCATATCCCCCGCACCTCCGAGCACTGCGGCCTGAGGCACACGGACCCTCTGCTGCGAAGTCAGCCGCAGAGGACGCCAAACGCCGCCCCTCCCCGCCGGAAGTGACGCTGGGACGCCGCTTCCTTGACGCTCTGTCTTCCAAGTCCATCTCCCGCGCACGTTTCCGGGCAGCTGGAAACTGAGTTTCAAACTCCAAGTCCGGAAGTCAGGTACTACTTTTCATGAAATACAGAAAGGTTATCCAACAGGGAGCTAGAAAGGCGACTTGTGTCCACCCCAGTCCCCATGACAAGTCCCCAGATGGCCTCACATTTGACGGCCACGCACAGAGGAATTTGGATTTGGGGTGAGTCCTTCCTCTGAAGGCAGCAGGGAATCGTAACCTGGAATCGCAAGGCCATCTTGTTGGAAGCTGCTGCCCGCCCCAGAATAACGATGGTCGTCCTTCTGGCGCATGGGTCTTGAGTGGCTCCAGTTGGGTTGCTGAGGGATGAAGACTGAATATGAAAGAAATGGATTCAAGCTACCAGAGGAGCAGCTCCGGGCAAGGCAGCAGGGGGTAAGCCTCCTCATCACCCTCAGGGAGTCAGCTTTCACCTTTGCAAGTCACGTCTGTGGGCATGCTTGTTGCCCACCATTTATAAAATAAGATATATAGAAGGAGATAGAATGGATATAACCAGAAAACTATAGAGAGACATAAAATTAAAAAAAAAAAAAAGTTAAAAGATTGAAAAGGTAACTGAGAAAGGGACCTGGGTGGGAATGTAAATTTGAACAAACACAGTGCAGCTTTGCCTTAATGGATAAAATAATGATATGGAAATTTACTTCCACTAATGAATGAAGAAAAATATGTCCAAAGAAAATATAACATTAATGAATGAACAAGAAGGCAAGAAAGAATAATCTGAGGAACAAAACACAGATGAGACACATAGAGAATATCATGTAACTATAACCATTTAGATAATTGCATCAAACATAAATGAAGTATCTCAAGCAAAAGGCACAAATGGTCAGACTGACTTAAGAAAGCAAGAACCAAACTTATGTTGCCTTCAAGAGACAGAAAGAGGTGGAAATTAAAATTTAAGGATGGAAAATAATATACCATGCAAATAGCTAGCATAAGAAAGTTATCATAGCTGAGGCTGTGTGTGTGTTATTGTGTGTGTGCGCGTGTGTGCGTGTGCATGTGTGTTTTAAGACAGGCCTTGTTCTGTCATCCAGTCTGGAGTGCAGTGGTGTGATCACAGTTCACTGTAACCTCCGACTCTTAGGTTCAAGCAATCCTACCGCTTCAGCCCCCTATGTAGATCCTTCTTCTTCAGCCACCACATGTCATTATGCTTGGCTGATTTCCTAAACTTTTTTTTGTTTTGTTTTTGGAGAGATGGGAGTCTCACTATGTTGCCTAGGCTGGTCTCAAACTCCTGGCCTCAAGCAGTCCTCCTGCCTTGGCTTCTCAAAGTGCTGGGATTATAGGCACGAGCCACTGCGCATGGCCTGTAGTAACTGTATTAATAGCACACAAAATATTCTTCAATAGAATGAGTATTATGAGACAAAATTCAATACAATAGGAAGAGACAACAATTACAAACATATACATATCTAATAACAGTATACCAAAATATATGAACAAAACTAATAAAACCAAAGGGAAAAATAGAAAATCTACAATCATAGCAGGAGATTTAACATGCTGTTCTCAGTAACAGAACAAGTAGACAAAAAGAAAAAGGTATACAGGAGATCCAAATGACACTATGAACTAACTGAATTGACATTTAGAGAACATAATCAGCAACAACTTCAGAATGCACACTCTTTCCAACTGTATGTGAAACATTTGCCAGGACAGGCCATGTGCTTGTCTCAACAGATTTCAAAAGATCAACAACTGGGCGGGCGCGGCGGCTCAAGCCTGTAATCCCAGCACTTTGGGAGGCCGAGACGGGCGGATCACGAGGTCAGGAGATCGAGACCATCCTGGCTAACACGGTGAAACCCCGTCTCTACTAAAAAATACAAAAAACTAGCTGGGCGAGGTGGCGGGCGCCTGTAGTCCCAGCTACTTGGGAGGCTGAGGCAGGAGAATGGCGTGAACCCGGGAGGCGGAGCTTGCAATGAGCTGAGATCCGGCCACTGCACTCCCACCCAGGCGACAGAGCGAGACTCCGTCTCAAAAAAAAAAAAAAAAAAAAAAGATCAACATCTTACAGAGTGTTTCCAGACCACAACAGTAATAAATTAGGAATCTGCAACAACAACTAATCTAGAAAGGACCCCAAATGTCTAGAAGTTAACTCACTTCTCAACACCAATGAGTAAAAGATGAAATCGCAAATATCACTAGGAAATATTTTTACCAGAATAATAATAAAAACATAACATAAGGAAAATTGTGGAATGTAATTAAGGAAATGTTTAAAGCAAAATTTATAGCATTAAAAATTATATAAGAAAAAAAGAAAGGTCTCAAATGACAGCTAGAAAAAGAAAGGCAAACTAAAGCTAAAGGAAGCAGAAAAAGGAAATAATAGCCAAAAGAGCAGAAATCAATGAATAGAAAACAAAATATAAAGATAATGATGAAACCAAAACCTAGTTTTTTGAGATGGTCAGTAACATTGATAAATCTCTAACCAAATTAAGGAAAAAGAGAACACACGAGGCCGGGCGCGGTGGCTCAGGCCTGTAATCCCAGCACTTTGGGAGGCTGAGGCAGGCGGATCACAAGGTCAAGAGATCGAGACCATCCTGGCCAACATAGTGAAACCCTGTCTCTACTAAAAATGCAAAAATTAGCCAGGCGTGGTGGCGGGCACCTGTAATCCCAGCTACTGAGGAGGCTGAGGCAGGACAATCGCTTAAACCCAGGAGGCAGAGGTTGCAGTGAGCAGAGATTGTACCATTGCATCCCAGCCTGGGTGACAGAGCGAGACTCCATCTAAAAAAAAACAAACAAAAAACAAACAAACAAACAAAACACAAATTACCAATATCAGAAATGAAAAAGGGGACTTCACTACAGATCCTATAGATAAAAAAGGATTTTTTTTTTTTTTTTTTTTTTTTAAGATGGAGTCTCAGTCTGTTGCCCAGGCTGGAGAGAACTGGTGCAATCTCAGCTCACCTCCACCTCCCAGATTCAAGCAATTCTCCTATCTCAGCCTCCTAAGTAGCTGGGATTATAGGCTTGTGCCACCACACCTGGCTAATTTTTGTATTTTTAGTAGAGACAGGGTTTCCCATGTTGGCCAGGCTGGTCTGGAACTCCTGATTTCAGGTGATCCACCTGCCTCGGCCTCCCAAAGTGCTGGGATCGCAGGCATGAGCCACTGCACCCAGCCAAAAGGGATTCTTCTACTTTTTTTTTTTTTTTTTGGCTTTATTGAGGTATATTTTATATGCAGTAAAAGTCACAACTTCTAAGGAAATATTGGGATAACTTTATGCCAACAAATCTAAGAACTTAACTAAGATGGGAAAATTCCCTGAAGAACACAGGACACTAAAGCTCATTCAAGAAAAAAATTAAATAACCTTAATAGCCGTATATCTGTTAAATAAATTGAATTTATAGCTAAAGTCATTCCCAAAGAAGACGTCAACCCCAGATGGCTTTGCAAGTGAATTCTACGCAACACTTAAGGAAGAAATAACATCAATTCTATACAGTTCTTTTACAGAAAAGAGAAAACTAGGGAGTACTTCCCAGCTCACTTTATGAAGTCAGCATTACTCTGACACTAAATAAAGACAAAAACATTACAAGAAAACTACAAATAATATCCTCATTAACATAAACACAAAAATCCTCAACAAAAGAACAGCAAGTCGTATCCATCATATATTAAAAGAATAATACATGTGATCAAGTGGGCTTCATCGCTGGAGTACAAGCTTGGGTGGACATTTGAAACTGAATCAGTGTAATTCATCATATTAACAGGCTGAAAAAGAAAAACTGTATGATAATCTCAAAAGATGAGGAAAAAAGCATTTGACAAGATTCATCAACTATTCATGATAAAAACACTCAACAAAATAGAAATAGATTTCAACCTGATAAAAAGCATCTACCAAAAAAAATTACAGCTTACATTATACTTAAGGGTGAAAGACCAAATGGTTTCCCACTAAGACAAGAAACAAGGCAAGGGTGTTTACTCTCGTTACTTCTATTCACTATTGTGCATGAGGACCTAGCCAATGCAATAAAGCAAGAAAAAAAAAAAGCATGCAGTTTGGAAAGGAAGCAGTAAAATGGGTTCTATGTACCTGTGGCATGATTGTCTTTGTAGAAAATCTTACCAAATACACAAAAGCAGCTGCTAGAATTAGTGAACTTAACAAGGTCACAGGGTACGAGGGCAATCTAAAAAGTTAATTGTATTTATATGACTAGTAACAAACAATTTTATATTAATACTATATATTTATATAGTAACATTTATTAAAGTAAATTTTACTTTAAAGAAATAAGAAAAGACACAAAAATCTAATGAGGGTATCTGGCCAGGTGTGGTGGCTCCTGCCTGTAATCCCAACACTTTGAGAGGCTGAGGTGGGAGGACTGCTTGAGCCCAGGAGTTCAAGACCAGCCTGGGCAAAATAGTGAGACCTTGTCTCTATAAAAAAATAAAATAAAATAAAAAACAGAAAAAAAGAAAGAAAAATAACAAGGGTGTCTTATTTCTTTAAATTAACATTTACAAAATGAAAAATATAAAAATAATGAAATCCTTATAGGGAAATTTAACAAAATGTGTGCAAAGTCTGTGCACTGAAAACTATGAAATATTGATGAGATAAATTAATGAAGACTAAGTAAATGTAGGTTAGAAGATTCAATATTGCTAACATACTAATTATCCCCACATTAAGATATAGGTTCAATACAATCTCAATCAGACATTTTCGGGTAGAAATTGACAAGTTGAGTCTAAAATCTGTATGGACATGCAAAGGACCTAAAATAGCCAAATTATTTTGAAAAAGAGTCAAAATGTTGGAGGACTCACATTAGCTGATTCCAGCATTCACTATGGAGCTACAATAATCCAGATACTGTGGTGTTAGCATAAGAACAGACGTGGCTGGGCACGGTGGCTCATGCCTGTAATCCCAGCACTTTGGGAGGCCAAGCAGATGAATCATGAGGTCAGGAGTTCAAGACCAACCTAACCAACATGGTGAAACCCCATCTCTACTAAAAATACAAAAATTAGCTGCGTGTGGTGGTGCGTGTAATCCCAGCTACTTGGGAGGCTAAGGTAGGATAATCGCTTGAACCTGGGAGGCAGAGGTTGCAGTGAGCCGAGATAGCACCACCGCACTCCAGCCTGGGCAACACAGTGAGACTCCATCTCAAAAAAAAAAAAAAAAAAAAAAAAAAGAACAGACATATAAGTCAATGGGTCAGAACTGACAGCCTAGAGATCAATCCACATTTTCCAGTCAATTGATTTTCAATAAAAGTACCAAGGTAATTTAATGGCAGTGGTGATTATTTTCAAGAAATGGTACCGGAACAACTGGATATCCATGTACAAAAATAAAAACCTTGACTATTACATCACACCATTTACAAAAATTAATTTAAAGTGGATCACAGATGTACACTTACGAGCTAAAACCATAAAACTTCTGAAAGACAAGGAAATATTTGTAATCTTGGTTTAGACAATTATTTCCTAAATAGTACATAAAAACCACAAAAGAAAAAAGTAATAATTGGATGCCATCAAAATGGAAGGTTTTGCTTTTTAAAACATGTTGATAAGAAGATGAGAAGGTAGGTCAAAGACTGGGAGAAAATACTTGCCAAACATTTATCCAATAAATAACTTACGTTCCGAATGTATAAATAATTCTTACAACTCAATTACAAGAAGACAACCCAATTTTTAAAAAATTGTCAAAGGATTTGAAAAGACTCTTTACTAAAGATAGATGAAAGGTTCAATGCTATTAGTTATCAACGTAATGCAAATTAAAACACAATGAGATACCACTGCAAACCCACCAGAATGGTCAGCATTATTAAGACTGACAACACCGTGGGCTGGTGAGGGCGTGGGGCATCTGACGCTTTCACACTTTGGTCTGGGAATGCAAAATGGAATAGCCCCTCTGGAAAACAGTTTGTCAGTTTCTTGAAAGTTAAATATTAACTTTTGATACAGTCCAGCAATACCACTTCTAAGGATGTACCCAAGAGAAGTGAAAACATGTTCAGAGAAGACTTGTCCTTGAATGACAATAGCAGCATTATTTATAACAATCTCAGATGGAACAGCAGCAAATGTCCATCATTTCATGGATGAGTAAACAAATGTTGGTGGAATTCTGCTCAGCAATGAAAACAAATGATCCATTGATTCACACAGCGACATGGAAAAGTCTCCAAGCATTTTGCCAGCAGAAAGAAGCCACACAGGAAAGACTATGCTGCCTGAGTCTATGTCTGTGAAATTTTATACTAAAGCTACGGTGACAGAGAGCAGGTTGTGGTTGCCCGTGCCTAGAACAGAGGGAGAGGGCACTTGCAGAAGAGAACGTGGTGGGAGTTGGGACACTGCTGGATCATCTCGGTGATGGCGACTCATAACGAGGTGTCCAGGTGTCTAAACTCACTGAGTTGTACACTTAACATGCATGATTGGTATTGCACATAAATTGTATCTCAATATAAAAGGGCACAAAAAGTAATACCTGAAGATAGTTGTTACTCATGAACCGGCAATTTCACTAAGTATACACCTCAAAAATGCATATCCAAGTACATCAGGGCACACACATAAGAAGGTTCACAATTTATTAATAATATTCCCAAACTAGAAACGATCAAATGTTCATCAGCAATGAAATGGATAATAAACCATGTCATATTCATGCAGTGAATCAGTAACCAGCGATGAAAGAGCCCCCGTTGCATGCAACATGGATACACTTCGCAGACACAAAGTTGAATGAAAGAAGCCAGAGATATAAGAATTATGTTCTATGATTCCATTAATATAAAGTTCAAACACCAGGCAAAATCAGACTAGAATGGTTAGGGATGCATGTCAAGGTAATAAAAGTATAAATAAATGCAAGGAAGTGATTTCAAGTGAACTCAGCAGAAGCTTTGGTGGGAGGGAGGCTGTGGTTGGAAAGGTATGGGTTGTCTACTCAAATCCTGCAATATGCTGTTTTTCAAGTGGGAAGTATACAGATGCTCATTTGTAAGTCATTAAGCTATTACATATATACTTTATGATTTTTCTGTGGATCGATTACATTTCACAAGACAAGAGCTTTTAAAGTAATATTTAAGGTGCATTATTGTGTCTCTGAGAACCCGCTGGCTGTGGTTTTATGAGAGTAAGTTCTTTCAATAAATCACCAGCCGTGCAGAGTTACACAGAGAGGCACACACTGTGGCTGCGTAAGTGAAAGGTCAATAGTGATTGTTCTTGGAAATAACACGGTGAAGATTAATAATTTAAAATGCTGAGTACTTACATAGTTAAAAAGATAAAGGATAAAAGCACT
Organism: Piliocolobus tephrosceles; assembly: GCF_002776525.5. NCBI lineage: Eukaryota > Metazoa > Chordata > Mammalia > Primates > Cercopithecidae > Piliocolobus > Piliocolobus tephrosceles. The sequence goes on from NC_045436.1 coordinate 184,089,485, forward strand.
AAAAAGAGGCTGGACATGGTGGCTTACACCTGTAATCCCAGCACTTTGGGAGGCTGAGGTGGGGGGATCATTTGAGGTCAGGAGTTTGAGACCAGCCTGGACAACATGATGAAACCCCGTCTCTACTAAAAATACAAAAATTAGCCTGGCGTGGTGGTGGGAGCCTGTAGTCCCAACTACTCAGGAGGTTGAGGCAGGAAAATCGCTTGAACCGGGAGGCAGAGGTTGCAGTGAGCTGAGATTGCACCACTGTGCTCCAGCCTGGGCGACAGAGTGAGACTCTGTCTCAAAAAAAAAAAGTACTTAAAAAGTTAAGTGATAAACAAATTAGAGAAAAAAAATAGAATCAGCCAAATTGAAGTCAATATTCTAGGAGACTGAATTTTAAATGCTAATAAATATGTAAATATTAAAATAAGGTTTACAGTTGATAGGAAAAATATTCTGGGATTAACACAATTGCTGTTGTAATCAGAAAAAAACCACACGATTGTTTTAAGACACCATCTCTGGGCTTCAGGTTCCTTGTCTTCAGGACAGGACGGCGAGGTGGCCCCAGTGCAGAGGCAGCTGTGGGGACTCTATGCCCTGTGTGAATGCTCCTGGCACATCACGGGCTCTGCGATCTTTAAAATAACTCCTCTTTCCCCACCAACCTGTAGAAGTCATTTCTCATAAGCACGGCGCTTCTTTCTGAGGTGGGTGCCCCTCCCTGAGCCCTGAGCCCCGGAAATCACCTGACTAGTCTGCAGCTGCCAGAGGCCCCCTCATGGGGCGGAGTTAAGGGGTGGGAAGAGGCTTCACGGGTGGGCCCCCAGGTGCTTGGGGGAAGGGATTCTGCCAGAAAGCAACCGAAGCAGCTTTGAAAATGTGCCTGCGTCTGCTCCCATTTCCACTTGTTTTTAGGTGTCAGAAACCAGCTCAAGTGTAGAGGCCATCCCTCCGAGTGAAGGGCCATGGACAGGCCCCTGTGAGCTCCACGGACTGCACAAGGAAACACTGCATGACCGGGACCCCAGACTGCCCTCCCCTCTCTCTGCCAACCCAATGTCATCCACTCAGGAACACTGCTGACCATCTGCAGAGTCTCAGGAAGTGATGGGAAAAGGACGGGGGAGATGAGCAGGCAAACCTGTGATTGCACCGGGATGGGCAGCACCCCCACCAGCCCCCCAGTGGCAGGGCTCCTTCTAGACACACCAGGGCATCCTCCTGCGGGTCCAGGGCCTCCCTTATCCTCAGGGTAAAATCTGAACTTCCCAGCAAGGCTCAAAGACCCTTCTGGGTGGGCATCTGCTGCCCGACGGCGGCACCCTCACTCTGCTCCTCCTACCTGAGGACTTCACTGTGCGCCAGCTCCGGGCTGTCTCCTCCAGGGCCTCTGCTCTTGACATTCCTGCAGCTGGGGCATGCACCCTCCCAGAGCCCCTTCCCCACGCCCAATACAGAGACGGGGGCCTGTCTGCGTGTGGGCCCACCTGCCTCACCTGGCCCTGAGCGCCATGGGAGGAGAACCAGCTGACTGCCGTCCTGTCACAAGATAGAGCAACCCACCCATTCATTTGTGCATGCGTTCCTTCCACATAGCTGGGGCAAAGCCAGATCCTAATGGGGATGGGAGATGGGGGCAAGTTGGACAGGACCGCAGTGAGCTGAACTCCCAATCTGGCAGGCACACACACCTTTGGACCACAGGGAAATCCTGCCTGTTATGGAGGACCGTCTGTCCGGGGCAGGGGACCGCAGGGAGGCAGTTCGTGGAGCGTGAGTGTGAGCGGCGCTCCGCCAGTCACTGGCTCCTGCATAGGAAGCCTCTGTGAGGACAGTGGGGCCGCCTACCTTCGTGTGCCGCAAGGACTGAATGAAAAGCTGTGTGGAGCACTCGGAGCGGCACCTGGAGGGCAGTGGGATCCCACAAAACTGAGTTACTCCTCAGTGGGGTGAAGCGAGCATCTGGGAAATGCAAAGGCAGACGCCGGTGAGGACGTGGAGAGGCGACACACCCTAGGCTGCAGGAGGTGCCTGTGCAAAGGCCCCGTGGCAGAAGCAAGCCGCCAGTGGGATGGGGGCCTCTAGCAAGGGGCCAGGGAGGCTGGTGGCCAGACTGGGGAGAAATTCTACAGGACTGACCTGCCTCCTATGGGATCTCTGATGGCAGAAACCCCTCCAAGCTGTTTTTCCCTGTCCTAAGAGGGCACAGCCCCATCCTTTAGGGAGGGAGGAGGATGAGGCCCCATCAGTTCACTTCCTCCTCCAAAGCCTAATCGTCGTGGCTGCAGCAGCCTTGCTGCATTGGGAATGGAGAGGCCGCTCCGCCCTCACCGGAGGTGGCTGCAAACCTCGTTTCCCTGGAAACCGCAATAATCAGTGGAAGTCAGTTCATGGTAAGTCTGCTCGTGCGCGTGGGTGCCACGATTATTATACAAGCTGATTTACACACTGTCCGTTGAAAACCTATGCACCATAAATGCAAATGAAGGGTCACTATTCCTACTGTTCTGGCGAGTTAACGTGCAGGATATACAGGACCGTTCGCGAGGTTCTAAAATCTGCATTCTCTGCTAAAAATACAGTGAAACATGCTCGTCCTCCTCGCAGCTATAGCAGTTGAAGTAAATCCCACGCAGATGTCCAGGAGCGCATGAAGGGCCTTCACATAGATTCACATGGGCAGATGGTTTCCGAGAAAGGTGGGCGAGGGCCCCGCGCTGCCTGCAGCCTGTGGGTGCAGCTTCCTTCAGACAGAGCCTCTGGGGGCTCTGTCCGGGCCCACCGGGCACCATGGGACAAACTGCGCCCTTCAGGGGCATGAAGCTCTGCGCTCTGGGTGAGGGCTCCACAGGCCAGAACTTGCTAAGGTTGGTGACACGGACGGAGGTGCGTTCTCAGGACGTCCCTGCACCTCCCCCGGCGCCCGGAGCGCGTTCCCTGCTGCAGCCACTGAATCCGGCGCAAAGTTATTTAACGCTGCAATTAGCCGGCAGGGTGAGTCATCGGCTCCCCAGCCTCCTGCCGCCACAGCAGAAACGAACTGGAAGGGACCGGGGTGCAGGCCCAGCTGCTCGGCCGAGGGCCTTCCGGAGACGCTCCCATCCCCCCAACCAAGGGGCCGAGGCGAGCTCCTCTCAGGAAAAGGCTGGAGGGCCCAGGGAGGCCCGGAGGTGACCTTCCCCCACCCTACACACCCAGCCGCCCCACGCTTTCCTCTCACCCACCTCGAATCGTCAGGGTAGGAATGAGGCGGAGGAATTTGCCGCCCTTGTCCCCCCTCACTCAGGCCGTGAACCGCCTTCTGATGAATTAATTCACGTGCACCCGCGTCTGGGGAAAATTCCTGTCTGATCCAGACGAGCTTTGCAGACTAAAAAACCAAACGAGACTCATCCTAGGTTCTAAGACGTCGGCTCCAGCTTAGTTCAAACGGCTAGTCCTAAAAGTCAGCGCCCCTACTCATCCCCCGAACCGCGTGCACACGCGCACGGCACACCCCGCACACGCGCGCGCACACACATGCACACACCACACACGAAACACACCCCACACCACACAGGCACCCACAAGCAACACACCGCACACGCGCACACGTCAGCACTTCCCAGAGACCCTGAACGTCCTCAACGCTTGAACAACCCCC
>NC_045436.1:184123118-184123412 GCF_002776525.5 Piliocolobus tephrosceles
TGGAGACAGAGTCTCCCTCTGTCACCCAGGCTGGAGTGCAGTGGTATAGCACAATATTAAGTAGGTTCTGGTAAATTGCATAAGATGTATCATATAGCCGGGCGCGGTGGCTCAAGCCTGTAATCCCAGCACTTTGGGAGGCCGAGACGGGCGGATCACGAGGTCAGGAGATCGAGACCATCCTGACTAACACGGTGAAACCCCGTCTCTACTAAAAATACAAAAACTAGCCGGGCGAGGTGGCGGGCGCCTGTAGTCCCAGCTACTTGGGAGGCTGAGGCAGGAGAATGGCGT